>NW_028248768.1:0-53433 GCF_964263255.1 Lissotriton vulgaris
ACAGTGTTCTGTACACATTTGGGGATTCACATTCTGGCATTCAATATTTTTTGAGATACTAATGAAGAGTTCAACACCTTCAGGAGATTTGTTTCTGTGCTTATAATAACTGTCAAGGGTAGCTCTAATTGGGAATAAAATGTGAGGTATTGATTGGCAATTATCCGCTGTTGCTGAAAGTGCTAATATTTACTTCATTTGTGTTCCTGATAAAAACAAATCTTTAGTACTAGTCTTTAGGAGATGATGGCTGGCATTGCAGCATTTAGGAGAGATCTGAAGGTACTGCGTTGGTGCTAATGCGGTGTTCATCGTAGTTAGGGTGTTTTTTGTGTTTATCATCAGTCTCGAGCATATACCTGTGTCTAACATGTTTGCCATACTTATATAAGTAGAATCTGTTGTTTGTGTGGGTGAAATTGCAACATTCCTGATGGCTTAAGTACTACTCTTGTATACATCAATTTTGGCTGTCATACCATTTATGCTTTGGCATAATGGCAACTTGACTGATCTACTGAAGGGTTCAGCATTGTTAGAATACTTGTGATAGCTTATACTTACATTCTGTAGTACTACTTGGTTTTTGGCTATAGGCTATTGATATCTGCACAGCCGGCAAAAGATACGCTCCTTTTAGTGGCATATACAAGATTGTGCTGATTTTTCCCACCTGCATACTAGTGACACTTTGGAACACTGCTTGTAGTGCCCATGACTTGTCACCTTTGTGATAGACTATTCTCTGCTTCCTGTGTCAGGCTATGGCCTCATTTGGTACCAACCCCATTGAATCTTGCCTAGTACCTTATCCAGGGGAATTTGGGACTGCATGTCTGAAAGGGCATCTGCACTGGTGGGAAACAATGCGTGATTGACCACTTGAGGGTCTATACTTCATCGACTGTTTGACTCCTAAAATGCAATTACTTCACTGTGAACATTTCTATTGGTAACACTATAATAGTTCCCAAAAACCTCAATATCCAAGCAGAAACAGGCATGGAAGTTTCTGTTCTTGGAGGCACTGGTGAGAAAGTCTCAGAAATCAACACATGTAGTGTACAAGCCATTTAGACCTGACATTCTAGGCGTGGTATTCTCCCAGACTTTTTGCCTTCACTCACTGATTTGTACAGAACTAGCTTTGTTGGGTTTAGGGTTCTGTGCACTTTCTACCTACTACCCAGTGGCAAAGTACTTGCGTTCATTCCATTGTAAAATTGGCATACACTGAAATTGCACATTTCATTTACTTATAATTCCCTAGTAAATTATAGAACCCATATCCAGGGCCTGTAAATTAAATGCTACAAGTAGGCCGCAGCACCCATTGTGATAATCACTAAAGTAGGACTGTAAAACATGTCTCAGGTCTGTCACTTCGACTTGTAGTGCTGTTTTAAACTACCTTTCAACCTGGCAAAATATCCCCTTTGCCAGGCATAAACCTTCCTTATTAATACTTATAATTCATTACTAAGGTAGGAAATAAAAGCACTTAGGGGAGGGTGCATGAAATTTAAAAAGTAGGACCTGTGCTTACATTTTACTTACCCTAGCAGTAAACTCCTAAAACCTTGCTTTTGACTGCTTTCAGGCAATGCGTCCCATTCATTCAAACTGGGTTACCTATTAGTCCCGTAATAAGTACTAAATTCAATTTGGGACCAGATACAAAATTGCCTTTTACACACAAATAACTTAAAATCCTCCTTAGTGATAAAGTCAGATTTTGATTTGCTACTCTAAAAATGAAATTTTTGAAAAATTGCCATTTTTCTTTACAAACCAACTGGGCCCTTCTGTCACAGTCCTGGATCACATGACTGTCCCTCCCATTGTGCGTTGTATATTTCTTTCAGACATTGAAACAAAGGAGGCTTAGGTGTGAGGGGAAGGGGATTTCCTGACAGGATGGCTGGGGAGGAATTGTGCCCTGTCCTAGTTACACTTCAAAGAGCCCTTGCTGCATTGCCCCCAAAGGAACCTGACACCAGGCCTAGCCTTGCCATTGTTTCCCTAGACAGTTTGAATTCAGGACCAGTAAAAGGAGAAGAACCGACCAGAGCCAGTTTGGGTGGTAGACCAGGGAAATTCCTGACAAAACACCTGGCTTCAAGTATAAAAGTGGCATCTTCAGAACTTCTATTCAGAACACTCCTGGACCTGTGGATGATTTAGAAGAAGGGCAGCCCTGCTGCCTGACGAATGAAGATTGGACTTGCTTTCTTTGAACCCAGGCTTCCCAGATCTGACTCAAAGGGCCAGCTGGCTAACCTCCTGTTTGAGCTATACGGATACACCAAACGTCCAGAGAGTTCCTCCTGCTTTCTACCTAACCAGACCACTAGACCTGGTCACCTCTGTTGTTCTCTGTGGAGGTGAGTCCCGACCCCCCAAGTCCAGTCCTCAAAGTCCTGGACCCTTTGCCAGAATTAGAGTGTACTCCTCCTTGTGCAACTGAATGTTTCATCAAAACCAATGAAGCACAGCACAGATCGATGCAGATCCTCACATCACAGCATCTAACACCCCCAAAGAAATCTTCCGAATCACCAAATCCCTCCTGGAGCCCACATTACCTAGTGATCCCGATAGCCCTTCGATGGAGAAAACTGGGCACCAGGGACAGGGGACAGGGGTAGTAGCCATTCCCACCCTGGAGGAATTTCCTCTTCTGGATATGGAGGCTCTTGTTTAAATGTTTGCCAAAATAAAATCCAGATCTCCCATAGACCCCGCCCCTCCGCACATCCTATCTAAGGCTAAAGATGTGATTCTTCCAGTTATCCAGGAGGTGCCTAACATGTCCATTACCAACGGTCATGTGCCACAGATTTGGAAGAATGCCATGGTAATAGCACTAATCAAAAAACCCAGTCTGGACGCTCATGCTGTAAGCAACTACTGTCCTATATCCCTCCTCCCATTACTTAGTATGATCTAATAAAAACATATAAACTCCACTTTATAGGCCTTCCTAGAATTCCATGAGCTTCCCCATCAATCTCAGACAGGTTTCTGCGCACAGCAAGGCATAGAATCTGCTGTCATGGCTTTGGTTGAGGAAGGTAGGTGGATAGTGGACCAGGGTGGAGTGGCGGCCATCATCCTTCTGAACCTCAGTGCGGCCTTTGACACGGTCAACTTTAATATTTGTATTGATCGGCTAAAGAGAGCTGGGGTTGCTGGAAGTGCCATCTCCTGGATCCAATCATTCCTCAATGGCTGAACTTTCCAGGTCTTTGCAGGGGATCATAGCTCCAGCCCTCTCCCACTGAACTATGGAGTGCCCCAGGGATGTTCCCTGAGCCCCACTTTATTTAACGTATATATGAGGCCACTAGCTTAGGTCATCCAGCCATATGGGATCAGGGTGGTCACCTACCTGGATGACACTCAGCTCGTGACATCTCTAAATCACCCACACACTGACCCGGCAGACTTAGAGCTCTGCCTAGGAAAAGTAGCTTCCTGGATGAAACACTCCTGTCTCAAACTGAACGAAGAAAAAACAGAGATCATGTATGTGGGCAACACTGCCAATCTAACCCCCACACTGTCATGGCCTCCTTGCCTCCCCAGTCCCGAAGTTCAAGATCAAAAGCCTCGGGTATGGCTGGATGACTCACTTAAGCTTGACCAGCAGGCAGTGGCAGTGCTGGGGGCCTGTCATGGCACTCTTAGAAAGCTAAGGAAGGTTCTTCCCCTATTGCCCCCCTGCATCCAAGAAAATAGTGGTCCAGGACTTGATTCTTTCCCGTTTGGACTACTGTAATTCATTGTATCCGGAAGCCCCACCTTAAGGAAACTCCAGGTTGCTCAAAATTGCGCCGCATGACTTTTGACAGGTTGTGGCAGCATGCAGTCTGCTAGCCCCTGTCTGAAAGCCCTCCACTGGCTAGCAATAAAGGAAAGGATCTCCTTTAAGGCCTTATGCATTGCTCATAAGGGCCTCTGGGGCACAGGCTCCCAAATCAATCGGTCCCTGATCAAAGCATCTATTCCCAGGAAATATCTTTGCTCAGAGAACACAAATCTAGCCTGCATTCCTAATATTATTGGCAGGGGAGCGGAGGCCAGTCCTTTTCATACAACGTAGCGGGACTTTGGAACTCCCTCCCGCTTAACCTTCGAAACAAAACGGGCCACCTCCCCTTTTGGAAGGTACTGAAATCATGGCTTTTTCAGAACTGCTAACTCTATCTCTCAGCCTTAACTGCCGCTAGCGCTAGGATGCCTCAGGGTAGCTATGCACTTTAGAAATGCTAATTAATAATATAATAACAGGACCTTGTAGCTCCTGATTGGTGCCTTCACCATAATTGATGCAGTGTGGTGTAGACCTATGCAGGAGCTTGCATCTGAGCACCTCGCAGACCAGCAGCTTCAACAGAACCAACGCATCGCTCTGCAAACTGACACAGAACCTCACATAACTGCACCTTGCAGGCCAGAGGCTTCACGGGAACTGATAAAACAAGGCACAGACCAATGCAGATGACAGCCTAACTTCTGAAAGGCAGATAGGGTCACCGAAGAATCAAGTACAAGTCAGGCCCACTTCTGGTGACGCAGAAACCAGATTCACTTAGAAAGGTCAATTGGGGAAGGGGAAAGGGCTGGTTTGCTCCTATAAGTGCTGGCGGGACAGGGGCAGAGTCAGGGAGATAACAAGCTCCCCTAAGAAATGCCAGTACAGCACAGACTGTTGTGTCAAGCATCAGGAATCAGTTGACATCTCTGTGGTGAATGTCTACCATATGTTCGGTAAGTATGAATAGTAACCAAGCAATAGAAGATCCATCTTTCTACTCTCCTCCCAACAGAAGGTAGAATTTGGCCAGATGCCTAAGGCTGACTACCCATAAATGCACTAGTGTCCCGTTAGAAGATATACCGCTGTTTTTAGCAGGACCAAATGTATCACAGTGCAGGCAGGCTTAACTTAGGAGAAATGTGTAAAGCATAAATCAGTACCAAAATTGTCAAAAAGTAGAAAACATAACACAATAAAAATCACAATCCAATTTATAAACAATAGACTAAAATGTAATGAGCAAAGAGACTCAAAATGATAAAAATATAATGTAGGGAATCAGAGATAAGAATTTTTAAAGATTTAGATGTTTCTGGCTCCAAAAAGCACAAAGCACCAACTGCGGGTATCTGGTAATGCTAGACCAGGTCAAAGGCAAACGTTAAGGACAACTGCTATGGAGCACAGGTTGGACACAGATACCAGGTTTGTCCCAGTGCAAAGTTTACCTTTTGACTTCATCCTCGAGGTTGTCGGTGGGATCGACGAGCAAGCTGCTTCTGAAGAGGTACTTGTCAATTGGAGTTGATTTCACAACGCCGGTGTGAAGCGGCTGCGAAGACCAGACTGCAGGTGGTTTTCATAAGGAAGCGTGATCGATTGACACTGTTGTCCTAAGTGAGAGGGTTGCAGGTACGCTGTAACGACGCAACGCCCAGGTGTTGTAAACATAGAAGTGGAAGCATGAGAATATAACCCCCGTTAGCCCTGAAGAAGTTGCACGAAATAGAGCAACAAAACATGTTGGCGACACTAAATGATACTGGAATTGGTTTAGTATGAACCATTTTTAATTTAGAGAGCTTGCAGCCCAGAATAATAGTATGAGTGGCTAGCTAGCTCTGTAATTTTAATGGTGAGAATCACATTCATTATTTCTCGCTGGGGTTTTTGACGTATATGTGTATACAAAATAGTAAGTGTTGTCTGTCTTGGCTTACTATTACACTAGTAACTAGCACGTTGGTTGGTTGTCGTGGAGAAAAAGCACTGTTATTTGTTGTTTAGTCTTTTTTTTTTTCTATCTCATTTCTTTTCCACTACAAGAGAGAGAGTTACATAAGAAGAAAATTGGGGCCACTGGCAATTGCTAACCAGCAACCGTATTGGCAGTTCTACCGTGAGAGACTCTCTCTATTTTCCCATATTATTTTCACAGTATGAAAGGTGGGGTGTCTGGATGGTAGATGACATTTATACTCCCCTTTACATTTTCAATTAAAAATGACTCTGTGACCTAAGTAAACAGGTGGATTATACACAATTTGGGTATTGTATAAGCTTGAACAATCCCGCATCTTTGTCACAGTAAGATAAAATACTCAGTGTCTTGAGGGTGAGGCCACATTTGTATACTGCGGTTTGAGTGGGGGGCGGCCTCTTTCCCCTGTTCTCTCCCCCTGGGCTCCCATTAGATTGACTTGTCAATGGCTGCCAGGGGAAGTGCAGGACCTTTGTGGAAACCTCAGAAAAGGTGGGATGCTCTCAGTGTCAAAGGTGGAAAAACTCAGACTGTGCGAAGTTCAAAGTTACGGCCCAAGAAGGCTACATTGTTGGCAGAGGGCTGCTCAGCATTGGTCCAGGTGAAGTCCTCTATGGTCTTACTGGCGGAAGTAGAAAACTGGGCCAGCGAAAATAACATCCTTCCTCACTCCCAGTCAGGCTGTAGAGCAGGCTGCTCCACGATGGACAACATAATGGCACTGTCCTACTTGTCGCGGAAAGCTACCCTGGCTTGCCAACTACCTCTATTCTGCTGCTTCGTGGACTACAGAGCAGCCTTCGACCGGGTCAACCGAGGGACGCTGTGGAACAAACTAAACTCCTGGGGAATACCATCTCCTCTTCTCTCAGCCTTGATATCCTTGCACCATAACATCTGGGTTAGGATTAAAACCAGCGCACAAACATTATCCCAAAAAATTGCAACTGAAAACGGCCTAAAACAAGGCTGTGTACTTGCTCCGCTACTATTCAACCTTTACACCACCGATCTACCAAAGGAACTGGATGACGCAGCCCTTGCTGCCCCAAAACTGGGCGGGCTGCGCCTACAGACAATGCAATATGCCAATGACATCATCTTAACGGACCATACGAAAACAGGATTGCAAAGATCGCTCACCGCTCTCTATAAATATAATACAAAGAACCACCTTGTGATGAATGAATCAAAAACCAACATTTTGATCTTTGGGAGCTACAAAAAGAAAAATCTTACTTGGAGAGCAGGGGGATCACAAATAACGACTTGCACCAGCTACAACTACCTAGGAGTTTGGTTCAACGCCAGGGCAAACCAAGCAGTACACCTTGGACACTTAAGGTCCAAGGGTATGAGGATTATCCATAGCCTTAGGCATCTGAATCGTCATTTGCACAGCCCCTCAGCCGAACCAATCCTAAGAGTGCTACCGGCCAAACTCTTACCTGCAGTGACCTACGGCCACTTGGCCTTTCCCCGGAAAATGGACACATTTCTGGGAAACCTACAAATAAAAGCTTATAAGAAAATATTCTCCGTTCCGCAGCATGTGAGGAGGTCGAGGATGAGACTCGAGCTGGGCCTGACATGCGCAAACCTCTATTGCCTGGGCGACCTAATCAAATACTATATACACACCTTACGAGCACCATGACAATCTTTGAAAGAGCAACTACAAGCTGTGTTTAAAGACGAACACTCCCCTTGGCACAAACAGTTGCACCTTGCTATCTCTACACTAAAGATTGAACCAACCTCTCTCATTAACCCAACTATTCCTCTGCTAACATGGAAAAAAACAATAACAAAACAAATCATCTCAGTTTCATTTCAGACCGACGTTGCCGGGCTATCTAAAAAAAACTTTTTACTGCCTTGAACGGATCATATCTCAAGGGAAAACCTCAAATATACTTCAACTACGGCCTCAACCCCCAGACTCGCAACAAAATATTATACATGAGGCTGCTAGCCCTACCAATCTTTGACTTTAACCCCCAGTGGGCTCGGTGGAATGAGCAGCCCATTTGCAGGTTTTGTAACTATAAATATGAGTCCTGGCTACACCTGCTTTGCTGCCCATTCTTTGCCACCGATCGACGTCGCCTACTCATCCCTGTCTTTCGGGAACAATCACTGAGACACTGTAGTAAAGCATTGACTTTGTGTTTTAGTAACAATTCAGCCCAGGCATTAGCAAGAGTTGGGAAGTTTGTCAATATCATTTTAACTGCACTGCATAAACGCCCAGCATTAAGAACCTGATCATGTTTTTATATATTTTAAAATTTTAATCTAAAATGCATTGCTCTGTTTGTACATTACGGTTTTTATTAACTGTATAATAAAGAGAGAGAGGCTACATTGTTGGCAGAGTTCTGCTCAGCATTGGTCCAGGTGAAGTCCTCTATGGTCAGATTTAGATTCGTTTTTGAGAAGTCAGGATCATTTCAGTGGGGCAAACCCACAAGTCGAGTCCAGCTGGCAGTCCAACGTCAGCAGCTGCAGCTTGGCGGCTGTCCAGTAGTAGCTTTCTTTCTTTTTGCAAAACGTTCAGAAAAGGTTTCTAAGTGTCCATTTTTGCCAATCTGAAAGGGAAAGAGTATTCTTTAACACCAGCCAAGGGTCCTGGATCTTTTGGGCACCACTTGAGGATTAGGAGTCAATCTTCCAAAAGACACTAGCAGGTTCCAGGGCAAATCAAGTTGGGACTGGAGGGGCGTGGCTAGCAGCCGATGGGAACAGACGCAGCCTAGCGAGGCTCCTCGCCCACAGCCCGATAATCCTGTAAGAATCCGGAACCAGAAGAGGGATCCCCGTGAAACTCGGGTCGATCCCATAAATACCATCTGTGCATATTCAGGTCGAGTGACGAGCCGGCCGGACGCCTCTAAAGGGTGAATCGAGTCATAAAGAGCCCGGGCCGGGGTGACACAAAATGGCGGCGCAGAGATCTCCGACGACTGCTGGTAAACACTAGATCTGTTCCAGTGCCTAGGCGGACAACGGCCGCCGTCCAGTGAACGGGCGAGTGCAGCCCTCGGCCTGACTCAGCGCTCCGGCGGATCCGAGGTTGGTGAGCAGCGAGGCGGGGCCCGAGTGGCCTGGCGGAGTCCCGGCCCGGAGCGGCCGAAATCTACACCCCGGCTGGGGGGCCTGTAACCCTATCAGCCGAACCCCACAGTGAGTGTGCACGGCGGGACCGGAGATGCGAGTACGGCGGAGGCGAGCCGAAATACCTGCGAAGTCAGCGGGGAGCCTGATCCGGGGCTGCTGAGTGGCGGGAGCCGCTCCAACCATCTGCTGTCAGTGACTCAGTCTCTCGGCCTGAAGGTAGGAGAGCAACAGGGACGGCGCGCGGAGATTGCCTGGGAATCCGCCTGGATTACTCGGACGCAGCCAGCGTCATTAGCGGAGCCCTACCCAGCCGGGTGCTACGCTGTGTGTGTCCCGGAACCGGGCTCAATTGCCCAATAAGTGCGCCCTACTGCTGCGGACTTTACTGGCCATAGACAGCACTGATAAGCGGGGGCCTCACCTCCTCCGCGACAGTTGCGCCCGAGCCCCGGCTTCGCGGGGGTGCACCCTCGAACTACGCACCAAGCAGCCCACCGGGGGGGCAACCCATGAGGGTCCACACGGCTGCTCCGAGCTGCTAGTGACGCCACCGATGTGGGACCCCTGCACTACCCAGTACGGAACCCGGAGAAACGGCAGAAGTGAGAAGGGGTAGCCCACCCTGGGCACGACACCTTGACCTCCCGGTTTTAGACCCTACTAACCCCCCCCTGCTGTGCACAAAATACAGCCAGGAACCCAGCACAGCAGCCGTCGAGGCGTACGGCAACGACAGCAGTGTAGAGTGCCTAGAGGTGGGGTGCCTAGTATTGGTGACCGGGAACTAAGTGGAGAGAGGAATCCAGGCGCGACTGAGCCCCATCACTGGGAAGAACGCCCACAGACACCATCACTGCTCCCTATAAAAGGTGAACGCACCACTGAGGCGGCAGAACCCCGACAGGCACCGCCGGAAGGGAATTGACAACTTCCGCGACACGAGAAACACCTTTCAGCAACGCGCACAGGGCTGGGGAGTGCGAACTGGCCACCTGCTGGGAGACCCGGCGACCAACGACTGCCTCGTCGGAGCCAGCTGTTCCTACCAGAGCGACATGGGGAAGCCGCGGGGTCTGAAGGGAGACGGTGGCCCGACCGTGGAAACTCCAGAGAACACTCAGCAACCCCCATCGGAGCTGCAACAGATGCAAGACAAGATCCTCAACGCTATCGCGGCCACAAAAGACGCCCTACACCGAGATATTGCCCAGGTATCGACAGGGCTGGGCCTCCTAAGAGCAGACCACGGAAAATTGGCCGACAGGGTGAAGGAAGCGGAGGCCACCCTGAAGGACATCGTGCCGGAACATGCTGCGACGATGGGGAGGCTAACTGAAGCGCTGGACCGCATACAAGCACTGGAGAAACGGGCGGAAGAGGCCGAAAATCGCAGTCGGCGGAATAATGTACGCTTAGTAGGCCTTCCGGAGAAAAAGGAGGGGACGGACATGGCAGGCTACCTAGACGATTGGTTGAGGACTGTGGTGGCCCCGGAGGGCCTATCCCCCTTCTTCACCATAGAACGGGCACATCGAGTCCCGGCCAGACCTCCGAAGCCGGGTCTACCCCCTCGTCCGGTGGTAATCAAATTACTCCACTACAAAGACAGAGACTGGCTGCTGCAGCGAGCAAGAGACGTGGGGCCCTTCCAGGTCGACAATAAAAATGTCACGCTCTTCCCGGATTACACCTTCGAGACTCAAAAACTACGCGCCTCCTTCCTATCCATCAAAAAAGAACTGCGTACGGAGGGGCTGCAATACTCGCTGTTATTCCCGGCCAAGCTGCGGATACTAGTAGATGGGAAGGCCTTATTCTTCATGACATCTGCGGAGGCATGGGACTGGTGGGAAACTTATAAGGCTGGGACGGACGGGGCTCGCCACAGAGCGGAAGAAGAGCTTCACCTGCGCCCGGCACGACAATCCAGGAGGCTCCGGACGTATAGGCGAAACTCCAAAAAACCGACGGACTCTCAGACGGAAGAAGAACGGAAAGCGGCACTGCAAGCAGTGAAGAAGGTTTCTGGCACAACGCCGACACTAACGGAGAGGGACTCGAACTCAGAGGAACCAAAAACAGGCACGGAGACGGAATTGTCAGAAGAAGACAGCACAAAAGACCCGAAGGTTACACCGCAAACGGCAGAAGAAATCTTCGGCATCTGAGCATGGAACGTACAGATCTGACAAGGACTGCCATGGCTGCTCCGGCGCTCACGAACACTTGAACAAGGCAGCTGTAAGACTATACTGCGTAAGCCTTGATACGCATCCCAGGGCGAGGGAATGGGGTAAGCGAACTGAACGTAACAAAGCTAATACACGCACCCAGAGGCCCATAAGGCCACCGCAGTACAAACTGCGGAATACGAAGAATTGAGAGCACGTTGCTCTCCAGTTTGGATGGGGATAACTCTTTTGCGGTTAGGTCCTGTTCTGGGGAGGGGGGGGCCTGGAGAGGTTGGGGTTTCTCAGGGCGTAGTTGGGGGGGAGGGGGAAGGGTCTGAGCTGGGAAAAGCCAATGCTCAGAGAAGAAGTTTTGGGGTTTTGTTTGGGGCAAGTGGGGTTGATGTCACACCTGTAGTCTGGTCGCGAACGGAAATGTGCTTAATCCGACTGCAACGAGACAATGGATAATGTGGGATCATTAAAATGTGTGTCCTGGAATGTGCGAGGGCTGAACTCAATGGCGAAGAGATACAAAGTGCACTC
Source organism: Lissotriton vulgaris (assembly GCF_964263255.1). NCBI lineage: Eukaryota > Metazoa > Chordata > Amphibia > Caudata > Salamandridae > Lissotriton > Lissotriton vulgaris. Next base: position 11,639 of record NW_028248768.1, read on the forward strand.
CTACCTGGTCCGTAGGGGGATTCACATAGCCTTTCTACAAGAAACCCATCTCACCAAGAAAGAAGGTATAGCACTGCAAAAGAGATGGAGGGGGCAACTGTTCTACACCTCATATTCAGCATTTGCTAGGGGAGCACTAATTTGGATTCGGGCGGGGGTTCCCTTCCAGTTTAATAGGCACACTATAGATCCAGATGGGAGATTTGTAGCAGTTGAGGGACTACTCAGAGGCCGCCATATAGCACTATGCAGTACTTATGCGCCAAATATAGAGCAAGCGGCATACTTCACTAGACTCTCCAAGTCATTGGTTACCTACCTTACCGGGCCACTACTGATGGGAGGGGACTTTAATTCTATCGAAGACATCACACTAGATAGATCACACCCACCACTGCATACATCCCCAATACACAGACTAGCGAAACATAGATTAGACTGGCGACAGCAATGGGACCTGACGGATGTATGGCGAATACAACATCCTAATGAGAGGGACTATTCCTTTTATTCCGGCTTACACGACCTGCATGTCCGATTGGATGCCTTCTTGTGCTCTCCACCGGTGTTGCCGATGGTGGCCCGGACTGAATATTTAACACGCACAATTTCAGACCACAACCCCCTGCTCCTGACGCTGGATTGGATGAACGGTATTACGCGGATCCCGACGTGGCGGCTTCGGCCTGACACGCTGGACGACCCACCGTTCCGTGCAGCGTTAGAGGATAGGATCTCCCAATACTTTGCAGAGAACGAGGGTACTGCTTCATCTAGAGCCGCGGAATGGGACGCGCTCAAGGTGGTGGTACGAGGGCACTGCATAGGAAAGTTTGCGGGCGCGCGACGAACATTGCTAGATGATTTAGACAGAGCGGAGCAAACCTTGAGAAGGGCAGAGAAAGAACGGCCTAATCACCCCGAACTCCAAGAGAGGGTCTGTACTGCGCGGGAGGCGGTGGCAGTAGAAGTAGAGCGCCTTCGTAGCTTTGATTATAAAACTTACCTGACTAAAACGCTAGCTGAAGGGGATAAAACGGGGACGCTCCTGGCCTGGCTCGCCAACCCTACCAGGGGCAACACTCTGATCCTGTCCTTGAAAGGATCGGATGGCGAAGTTTATACTACCCAACCGGATATATTAGATTGCTTTAGAGTGTATTATGAACAACTATATAGAAGGGACCTGGGAGATCGCCACGAGGCGATAGAAGCGCTACTGACTGAGGTACATCTGCCTCACCTAGACCAAGAACAGGCTGCTGCCATCGGGGGACCGATCACATTGACGGAAATCAGGGGAGCGATAAAAAGGATGGCGCGTAATAAAACGCCAGGAATGGACGGACTGCCCATAGAATTTTACGGGAAATATATAGATCTACTAGCCCCGAGACTCCAGATAATTTATACCGAAGCCAAAGTGAAGGGCATGTTACCCCACTCCATGCGCGAGGCGATCATGATCCCACTCTTAAAACCACGAAGGGACAGCGCTGAACCGGCTTCATATCGGCCGTTGTCAATGTTGACAACTGACTATAAAATCCTAAGTACGATTCTGGCCACTAGACTGGTAGCCCACATGCAAGACCTGATCCATACAGACCAGTCGGGTTTCATTCCTACCAGGAACACTTCGCACAACATCCGCAGGTTACTTCGGTTCATAGCAGAGCCCCCACCGAATGCGAGAGCCCCCATGGTGCTGGCGATCGACATAGAGAAGGCCTTCGATAGCCTAGAGTGGAACTATTTATACAAAGTAATGCACAATTTCGGCCTAGGCGAGGGTTACATACGATGGACGAAAGTGCTCTATGCATCGGCAGGCGCTAGAGTGAGGGTGGGAACTCTGATATCGGATCGATATGAGGTGCACAGGGGTACTAGACAGGGATGCGCACTATCCCCTCTCTTGTTCGCGCTAGCGGTGGAGCCCTTAGCTGCACTGGCTAGGGTTGGTAGTTATTTCCACGGCCTGGAGGTTGGAGGGGCCCACCACTATATATCACTATACGCCGAGGAGGCAGTGGCGGGGGCAGAGAAGTTCCTGGCACGGTTCAGGGATGTCTCTGGTTTAAAAGTCAACTGGTCGAAATCTTGCCTCTTCCCCATACGAAAGACAGAAAAATGCTCCCTGGTCCATCCTCTACTACGCTGGGAGGCAGACTGCTTACACTACCTCGGGGTATATATTTACCACGCACCCGCAGACCTCTTAGATGGCAATATAGGCCGCTGCATTCGAGCACTGCAGGGCGCCATGTCCTTCTGGGCCACCCTCCCCCTTTCCATGACAGGCCGAGTATCACTACTCAAGATGATAGCCCTGCCGCGATTGATATATTTCTTTAGGACCCTCCCCATATGGATACCGGGAGCGGTCTTTACACGCTTAAAATCCCAAATAGTGTCCTTCCTATGGGGAGCAGGCAGGCGGAGAATAGCACTGGCGACCCTGATCCGCCCGAAGAACGAGGGGGGACTGGCGGTCCCTGACTTCGAGTTATATTACCTGGCGGCGCAACTGCAGTACTTCACGCAGGAGGTGGCGAGGGTGTACCGGGGCCCAGATCAGGAGAGGGATCTTGGCACCCCCCGCCACGTGTTGGCGTTTATAACCCTCCAACAAAGGTTGGTACTTGGTGGGCTATCCCTGGAAGAACGGACGATGAGGTTATGTTGGAACCGCATGCAAAAGCGAGCTGGTCATGAACACCCCTATGCGCCTGAAATCCCGTTAGGCATGTTAACAGCGCTGCCACATGGTGGAGACTGGTCGAGACTCCAACTTTGGGAGGAGGCTGGACTGCAAATGGTGGGGGACCTCTTTGACGACGGAGTGATGGCTCCATACCAGACCCTGCTAGAGCGTTACGACCTCCCCAGAGGCGACTACTTATTACATGCGGCTGTGACAAGGGCCATACAGGCACACTGGGGGGAGGGACTGATTGAACCCAAAACAACATCAGCATGCCAATACACGATGATGACGGCGGGTACATACAAGGCAGTTACATGCCTTTACTCCAGAATGCATACGGAGAACATCCAACCTCTTACTCGCCTCAAAACTCAATGGGAAGCTGACCTACAAAGAGAGATCCCTGACACAACGTGGTCCCAACTGGTTCAGAGAGCCAGGAAAAGCACCAGGAACGCCCGCTTCCAGTTAATACATCTTTATATTATCCATAGGGCTTACCTCACCCCACTCAAAATAGCAACATACTTTGATGCGGAGGACGCAGCATGCCCCAGATGTGCGCGACTGAGAGCTGACCTCCTACATATGCTACGGGACTGTCCGCATTTGCAGGATTACTGGAGGGAGGTGGGCGACACCCTGAACGAAGTAACAGACAGAGATCTGCTGTACGACGGCGCAGTTGCGATCTTACACTGGTTCCCGCACACACGCAAAACCAAACTATCAAGTAAATTCATAGACATGGGCTTACTTATTGCGAAGAGGGAGCTAACTAGAGGGTGGAAATCAAATGCGGCACCGACACACAGACGATGGCTGAACGAGTTCCTGAAATGGGCTGCAGCGGAGAGCACAATTAGGTACCAACTGGCCCGGCGTGGATCAGATGAGAAGGCTCAGGAAGCAGCAATGGCATGGGAAATCCTGGTCCAGGCTCTCAGAGATAATGCAGTGGAGAGTGACGAGGAGGAGGAGGCAATAGACCCTGGGGCCCTGGGGGAGGCGGTCCTGAACCCGGCACTAACACCGGACACATGAACACAACACTATGCGTACGACTCCTGGCATTCCTAATACAGCTGGAACTCCCGGCACCAGACTAGGTCCAGACATCTGGGGGGAGGGGGGAGGGTGAGGGGGGATGAATCAGGATAATGATAGCGGACATATAAGCACCACATAGTTGTTTGGGGGGAGGGGGAAAAATTAAAAGCAGAGCGCGGAAGACCAAATGTGATGACAGCACTCATCGATGGAATATACAACCTACCGTTGTTATGAGAACGCCACCCAGCCTCCGGGATGTGGGTTGTATGGCTGTGTGCTTGATTACCGGATGGAACCGAAGGACTGTGGGTCCCGCGACAAATAATGCTAGTACTCTGTTCTACTCTCATTGATCTCTGCAATAAAAATTGTTTTACCCAAAAAAAAATCAAGTTGGGACTGGTCAGCTGGGCTCTGCCGAGACTTGTGCTTCCTGCAGTTTTTGTGTTCCTGGTGCTTAGCAGGAGGCTAGCCAACTAACACATGTAGTCCAATCTTCTCTCCTGGGTACAACTGGAGAGCAGGTACAACCCTTGGGGTTTCAAGAGCAGGTGCAATCATTCTTCTGTTTTCCACAGGCCCAAAGGTATGTTGAAGAAAGTACTGAGGATGACACAGTTATGTCCAGTGCCAGCCTATGGCTGTGGGAATCTCCTAGCCAGTACTAAAGCAATGGGTTAAAAGTTCCTGGCGGTGCCCCCACCCATGTTTACAGCACTTCCTGTGTGGTTTACTGTGAACTATCGCACAGTACCACTGTCAGCCTAAAAACAATAGGGCAGAACCTTTCTTCCCTTGTGCAGATTTTGGGCACACTCCTGAGGTGTGTCCACGGAAATGAGAAACTCCTCCTGCAAACCTGTTCTGGAACAGGTTTCCACCCAACTGGGATTGGTGCCACTCTGGCTACTTGTACAATCTCAGAGGCAGGACTTTGTGTGAATTGCATCTGCCTGAGATGGAGAGGCCCTTTTGAAGCTTGTGCATTTGGTGAGCACTTTCATCAGCTTATCCTATCAGGAAGAGGTCACACCTCCTCCCAGCCAGGGCTCTTTTGTTCCCTTTTTTAGGTGCCATTCATACCTTCCAGCGGGCTGCCAGGTGATAGTTGGAGATTAATGCTGAAAAGGCTACTAGAGGCTTTAGACAGGAAAAGTAACATTTTCAAAATATAAATTTAAAATCTGACCTGCCCATTAAATTGGATTTTAAATTATTGTTAACTTGAGTCCTTAAATCGTAGTTGTAGCTATTCCCAATCTTATGTTTCAGCCGCTAATTTACCTTATTTTGTTTGTAGACCATAAAAGTAACAGATGAACAATACAGTACAAGAACATAAGATACGAACAAGACGACCTGACGAAGGTCTAGCACAACCACAACACAAGTATAATAAATTTTGCTCTGATGCAGCACACTTCCCGTGCCCGTCGTCCCAAGGCACAATTACGGTCAACAATTTTCATCAAATGACGGAAGGCGCACCAATTGAAATATAACAAAAAGTCTTCTTAGTCCAAATAGTTCAATTCTTTATTTCGGTAATTATACCAAGCAAGTCACACAGCCACGCGTTTTGTTTCTTGGCGGAACTTCGTCAGGGCTGAAAAGACCCAAAAGGATATATTACAAACTAAACTTTCCACAAGACATACATGAGCAAAATACAACAAATAAATCAAAGGATGGGATTAAAAACACAGCTTCATCTGAATGATGCACAAAATAGGTGCACTTATTGCCTATACATGCTCATTTCCACATATACATATATTTAAAACATATATAAGGAACACATGTATATATATATACAATTATAAACATAAATATATACACAATTCACATACTACATATATATAAAAATAATATGAAAAAATATACATAGAAAATACTCCAAAACCCATGTGTTAAACAAATTATAATTGTGTGAATACATAATTACTCATAGTGTATTTCATAAATTCATTGTAGCATTGCCAATGAAGTGAAATGACAGAAAAGAGAAAAGAAAGAGCGAATTAATCCAATAGTCAATGATATGCAATAAGAAAAGAGAAAAGGAACAAATTAATCCAATGGTATAAAACATGAGAGAAGAGAAGGAAGGAAAAAAAAGGGGAATATAGAAAGCAACATGAACATGAATATGAGGTGAAAAAGGACCGATCCAGAACTAAACTGTACGTATCTCAACATACTGAGTATCCCTGGGTGTCAAAGCAAAAATAAAGGTGAGTGATAGAAACTCCCCCCAAAAAAGATGGACCAGACCCTAAACAATAAGTCAAGCTAATATATGAGAGAAAATTGAAAAAGTTATCCACTCACCATAAATAGGAAAATATCTAACGGACCAATAAATCAACAACAATAGTGAGTGAGCAAAGAATAAATGTCAGCTCCTATAGTATTCCTATCACAGGGATAGATGACACTGCTCCACGTTGTGACAAGATTATAAATAGACTAAAAATAAGATTCAAAGGATATATATCAGAAACGGAACAGGATAATGTGCATAGACGGTATACCACTCTTTTTTCAATATAAAACGAGCAACCTAAGTACAAGGACCTATCCAATTTAAGAACCCCCAATTCATACATAGAAAGGGGGAAACATCATGTATTAAAATTAGGAGAGGTTAAGCCAAAATCAAATTAAAAAAGAACTGTTGACATAAAATTGCCAAACAGTCAAGAATATAAATGATTACTGGTTATAATTGAACCGGCCCCCTCACCCATACCTACAAACAAATCAAACCCATCTCACCTTGCCACAATGTGATTCCAAAGTCGAATAGGATGTATATGATGACACGTAGTGGTGCGTCCCTCAAAGAACAGTAAACAATATATTTAATATTAGCAACCACTTATAGGTGGTGACCGGCTAGAGGGACAACCCATAAGTTGTACCCAGAGTCATTTGCATGATAGAATTGCGGGTCTCACCTGGTAAACAGATATTTCCAGGGATGAGTAATAATTGAAAAAAGGATATTATGCAAGAGGCCCTTAATTCGACTTCCGCGTTGCACTATAAGGTGTCAGAAAATATAAACAAAAATATACACAAATTAAAATAGTGTAATCGTTTATAATTATAATAAGTGACAGCAAAAAGTATCAAATATGGCCAAGAGTTTACATAAAAATATGAATAAAATGTTTTACTCGAGCGTGAAGCCCCCAAAAGATTACATGAGGTACATAAGTAAAATCTCAAGCTCAGTCGTGGAATCTACACATGCAATTCAAAACCATGTCCAAGCAGCCTCAAGACACAAGAGCAAATGCAATGCTGGTTGTGATGCTAATACCGGTACATGCGGCAGTAGCGTTCCCCTGACCCTTCAAAAGCAATGCAGGACCCCAGCAAAACCACGTAGGGAGGCTGATAGTCAACCTGCAGTGGAGTAGTGTGGCTCACTGGTTAGAGGCGGCAGACCCGAGAGCAGAGGACGGCCCGGGACCAGGGTTCGATTCCCGGCGCGGCAGGTTTCTGGACCAGGGTCAGCGGACTCGATAATTCTCTTGCCTCGGTGCCCACTCTGATCAGCGATCACACTCGGCAACTCTGGGCATTAGCTTGCCTCATCTTCACTAACGGCCCCACCAGACCGCCGGGGATGCCTGGTCTCACCCTGGAGATACCCATTAAGGGACCATCTCTCAGGGTAGCCAGGAAGGGTTTTGCAGCGGTCGAAGCGCCTTGGGACCCTACGGGTAAGTAGCGCGCTATATAAATGCCAATACATTTACATTTACATTTACAGGATGGTAAACAGGGAGCAGTCTGCACTGCTTCTTACCTCAATACTCGGCTGCGACTCCCAGCATAATAACAGGGAGAAGGAGATCAATAGAATCCCGTGACTACCCATTATTTAAAGCCGGAAAATTCCTGCGAAAAAGACGTACTAATTAGGAATGTCAGGAAAAAGGGGGACGTATTTCAATTACACCGAAAGTAAACAAGTAATTAAAATAAGGACATCACGGAGAGCGAAGACTCCATGCCAAAAACCTCTCCACCGCAACATGGGAACCATATTGGAATAGGCAACCAAGGCTAAAATTACAGTGGCCATACAACATCCAAAATAATTAAAGGACTTCACCAAATTCGAAGAAAAATAATAAATGAACGATAAAATTGCCCGCAATCGTGCTAACCCATCCATGATTGATCCCAAGAATAAAGTGGCCATATGAATTATAAAGGAGACCCGCAATGCTTTTACGAACCATTTAGAAAATAACGTACTATATTAAGAGGACAAATACTGCCCATATAGTTTCAAGGGAGGGCTCCCTCACCGAAAAGAATGCACAATTTGTTGACATGAGGCTTCAGAAATATGTTGTGAATCTCCCTTCATTTATCAGGGATAGCAAAGACATCCTTGTCAAATTGAAAGACTTTCAGTGGTCCGATTACCTCATGTTTGTGACCTTTGATGTCATAGGGTTATATACTTGCATAGCCAATGAATTCAGAATAAGAGCAGTGAGGACCTTTTTGGATAAGGAGAGAGACAGTTTATTTGACTTTAACGAAATGGTTATTGAAATGATTCGCCTGATATTGGACAATAATTTCTTTTTGCACAACAAATGTTGGTACCAACGGATTCTTGGCACAGCGATGGGCTCCAGGTTTGCTCCCTCTTATGCCTGCCTTTTCATGGGCTGGTTTGAGAGGGAGCATGCCTGGAGTCGCCACGCCTCCCCCTGGACCAATTACATCGTGTACTGGGGGAGGTACATTGACGATATCATTTGTCTATGGTCAGGTACCAGTCAACAACTGGAGCATTATTTCCAATATCTGAATACTAATTATTACAATGTGAGGTTCACCATGGAGCACAACAAGGAAAGGATCAACTTTCTGGACATACAGTTTTATGTCCAGGACAATGTGGTTGAGAGTACCCTATATAGAAAGGAGAGGGCCTGTAATGGGGTTCTTCATGCAACCAGTGCTCATTCTCAATCTGTCATTAACAACATCCCCTTTGGGGAGATGACGAGGATCAGAAGGAACTGTAGTCAGGATGACTCCTATCATAAAAATCTATTAGACTGCAAACAGATATTTCTCAAAAGGGGCTACCCTGGAAAGATCGTGACTAAAGCTGTTGCAAAAGCCAAATGCATGACTAGGAATGATACTCTTGAGGTGAAATCCCAGAATGGGTCAGATGCTTGTGCCAGAAGACCTCTGAGTCTTGTCAAACAATATAACACTAGCAGTGCGAAAGTGAGGGATATAATGAGAAAGAACTGGGATCTCCTATTGGAAGTACCAGGATTGAAAAACAGCATCAATGATACCCCGACTTTAACTTTTCGGAGGGTAGAACCCTATGTGAAACTTTATGTCCCAGCTATGTAGTTAACAAACAGATTGCGCCTACTTGGTTGTCTCCAAAGCCCTCTGGTTTCTTTACCTGTGGTTCATGCAATATGTGCCCATTTGGCCGCAATAAAACCACCACCTTCTTATATAACACCAACAAATCATACAAGATCAACCAATTCATGAATTGCAACACGACTCATGCAATTTATGTTTTAGGATGCGATTGTAAAATCATCTACGTGGGCAGCACAATACGCCCACTTAAGGTGCGGATACAGGAACATCGTAGGGCCATAGCCAATAATGACAGTCGATACCCCCTCAGCACTAATTATAATGAGTTCCATCCAAACAGTAAAAGTTTCTGGTTCCATGGAATTGACCATGTCCCCTGTGGCGACAGGGGAGGCAACCGTGAGTTGCTTGTCCGAGAAGAAGAGGCAAAATGGATTTGTCGATTGCAGACTACATTGAGGGGACACAATACAGACATGGAACTCCACTATTTTCTTTGAGATTCTAGTGGTTATGTATTCTGAAGTTACCATGTCGTGCTTGTTAATTCTTAATTGTGTAGGTATACAATTATTAAGGTAAAAAGCACAATAGTACTTAGAAAATGTCACCATCTGTTCAGACTTCATACAGCATATATGATAAAGTATGCTGTTTGTGCCAAGATATGGGGTGTCAGCCCATTTATACGATCATCAGTAGGGCAGGCACTTGGACCTTATTTATGTCCTTCTCTCTTTTTTCTTCAGTGTCTTTTCCTACCTTCTACTACTATGTATCTGTCACTTGGGTCTCTAATGAAGAACGAATGCTTCAGAACAAAAACCCTTCAGAAAAGGGGGGTGGCGATGGACAGAGTATCTGAATTAAACAGAACACTCATACCCAGTCAACAGATCAGGGCTTGATCCATCACCGTTTTTTAGCTCACTGCACCATCCCAGCTCAGAACCTGGCTACATTCAAATTAGTCTGTCCCTGGCCCAGTGCATCATGGGAACAGGGCAGACCAAACTACAAAGCCAATTCTTTTACTGGGAAGGAAACAAGCCTCCGGGGACCGGTTTCTTGCATTACAGCCGTCTTCGGCCCGGCTTGCTTGAATCCTGATGGTGCAATGAGCAAGGGACTCACATCTGAGTATACCCTTCCACGTTTATGGTGGACAAAACGATTCAGAAAAGGGGGTGGTGATGGACAGAGTGTCTGAATTAAACAGAACACTCATACCCAGTCAACAGATCAGGGCTTGATCCATCACCGTTTTTTAGCTCACTGCACCATCCCAGCTCAGAACCTGGCTACATGCAAATTAGTCTGTCCCTGGCCCAGTGCATCATGGGAACAGGGCAGACCAAACTACCAAGCCAATTCTTTTACTGGGAAGGAAACAAGCTTCCTACCTTCTACTACTATGTATCTGTCACTTGGGTCTCTAATGAAGAACGAATGCCTCAGTACAAAAACCCTGCATCAATAATTAATACTTATGCTTGGTTTGTCCTTATGCTATCGTAATTGCATTGCCCGTATCTTCTGGGTTTTATATGCTGACGTACCCCTGTAATGAGTTTACAGGTGGTACTTGTCTCTTTCAAGCGGTCTAAACATTACTTTTTAATGGTAGAAATGCCCGAACAATATTTGAATAGGTTGCGGGTTCTCTGTATAATTGAATGGTTTTATTCTGATTGTATACAATTTCGATCAGGATCGTCGTACTGCGGGTGATCTTACCACTTGTCATTATTTGTTTTGAACTTGGTTAGCATTTTGTAACCTGGGGAAGCCGCCTCCCCAACGGACAACTGATTCTGTACCCCCCTTTGGGGATTCATGCCATGACCCACCCCTCTTGTCTCCGCAGCATGACAACTGGCCGTATTCTGAGGGACAGTACTATCCACGGGACGAGGAAGAGAATGACGGCGGTCCCTTTAACTAGCAAGAATTAGGTGAGTGGGCGGAGCCTGCACCATCGTCAAAAGCAGCAGGAGAAGGCACACAGGTGTGCTTGTTCACCGGCGGCGTAGTAGGAGAGAGCGGAACGGAGCCGAGCGAGGAGTTGGAGGAGGAAGCAAGAGAAGCAGATGAGAGAGGAATAACCGGTATAACATCTACGGAGGAGAGGAGAGAAGACCCGTTGGCGGCGCGGGAGCCAGGAGGACATCGGCAAAACGAGCCGCCCAGCCGCACGCCTGGAGGTGTGTGGCTAACCGAGGTACAGGGCCGTATAGCGGGTTGGGTGGGGAGAAATGGCGGGTCGGTGACGTGACCTCGTACCCTTGTGTTTCCACTGTAAACCCTTTTCCTGCACACACCCCCACCTCTCACAAAGTAGTAGCCTTACACGAGTGGTGTTCCCTCAACTCCTTCCCTTTCAAGCGTGTAAAAGTCACCCTCAGGACTGATACCTGTCCTCTCTTGCCTTTTCTCCTTTACGGCTCGAGCACCCCTGACAGAAACACGGAGCCGGACGTGACCAGCCTGAGGAGATGTCCCGGACTCACCAAGAGGGCGGAAGGGAAGGACAGGAGGAGGAGGCGAACAGAGTGGAGTCGATCACCAAGAAGGGCACCCTTTAGAAAGACTTGCACTGACTTCCTGTATTCTCAAATAAAGCCCGGTATCACCAAACCTCGCATCTTGCCATTTTCTGCAACACCCGCTACACGTTTCCAATTAATTGGCTTTTACAATATGGCCGCTGTGTTTCTAGCCTCGGTTCCCTACTACAATATAGTTGCTAACGTAGGGGGGGAGGAGTGTATACTATGAAGGTTTCACTCTCTGGGTTTTCTGTTTCCTACTACTTTGTCTACTTTTGGCGTTCCTGTTAATACAGTCTATAAATGCGCATATGGGCAGTATTTGTCCTCTTTATATAGTACGTTATCTTCTAAAGGGTTCGTAAAAGCATTGCGGGTCTCCTTTATAATTCATATGGTCACTTTATTCTTGGGTTCAATCACGGATGGGTTAGCGCAATTGTGTGCAATTTTATTGTTCATTTATTATATTTCTTCGAATTTGGTGAAGTCTTTTAAATATTTTGGATGTTGTATGGCCGCTGTAATTTTAGCCTTGGTTGCCTATTCCAATATGGCTGCCATGTTGTGGTGGAGAGGTTTTTAGTATGGAGCCTTCGCTCTCCGTGATGTCCGTTTTTTAATTACTTGTTTACTTTTGGTGCAATTGGAATATGTCCCCCTTTTTCCTTACATTCCTTATTAGTACGCCTTTTTCGCAGGAATTTTCCAGCTTTAAATAATGGGTAGTCACAGGATTCTATTGATCGCCTTCTCCCTGGTATTATGCTGGGAGTCGCCGACGAGTATTAAGGTAAGAAGCAGTGCAGGCTGCTCCACGTTTACCATTGTGCCATGCAGGTTGACTATCAGCCTCCCTACGTGGTTCTTGCTGGGTCCTGCATTGCTTTTGCAGGGTCAGGGGAAAGTTACTGCCTCATGTACCGGTATTAGCATCATGTCCAGAATTGCATTTGCTCTTGTGTCTTGAGGCTGCTTGTACATGGTTTTGAATTACATGTGTAAATTCCGCGACTAATGCTTGAGATTTTACTTATGTATCTCATGTAATCTTTTTGGGGCTTCGTGCTCGAGTAAAATATTTTTATTTAAATTTTTATGTAAACTATTGGCCATATCTGATATTTTTTGTTGTCACCTATTATAATTGTAAACAATTATTCTATTTCAATTTGTGTATATTTTTTGCTTATATTTTCTGTCAGCTTATAATGTAGCCCTTTGGGGATTTCGTGCTTGAGTAAAACATTGTATTCAAATTTTTATGTAAACTCTTGGCTATATTCGATACTTTTTGCTATTACTTATTAATCAATTACTTTATTTTAATTTGTGTATATTTTTGTTTATATTTTCTGACAGCTTATAGTGCAACGTGGAAGCCGAATTAAAGGCCTCTTGCATAATATCCTTTTTTCAATTCTTACTCATCCCTGGATATATCTGTTTACCAGGTGAGACCTGCACTTATATCATGCATATGACTCTGGGTACAACTTATGGGTTGTCCCTCTAGCTGGTCACCACCTATAAGTGGTTGCTAATATTAAATATATTGTTTACTGTTCTTTGAGGGACGCACCACTACGTGTCATCATATACATCCTATTCGACTTTGGAATTACATTGTGGCAAGGTGAGATGGGTTTGCTTTGTTTGTAGGTATGGGCGAGGGGGATGGTTCAATTATAACCAGTGATCATCTATATTCTTGACTGTTTGCCAATTTTATGTCCATGGTGCTTTTTGAATTTGATTTTGGCTGAACCTCTCCTAATTTTAATACATGATCTTTCCCCCTTTCTATGTATGAATTGGGGTTTCTTAAATTGGACAGGTCCTTGTACTTAGGTTGCTCGTTTTATATTGACAGCGGAGTGGTATACCATCTATGCACATTACCCTGTTCCGTTTCTGATATATATCCTTTGAATCTTATTTTTAGTCTATTTATAATCTTGTCACAACGTGGAGCAGTGTAGTCTATACCTGTGATAGGAATACTACAGGAGCTGACATTTATTCTTTGCTCACTCACTATTATCGTCAATTTATTGGTCCATTAGATATTTTCCTATTTATTGTGAGTGGATAACTTTTCCAATTTTCTCTCACATATTAGCTTGACTTATGGTTTAGGGTCTGGTCCATCTTTTTTTGTGGGAGCTTATGTCACTCACCTTTATTTTTGCTTTGGCACCCAGGGATACTCAGTATGTTGAGATACGTACAGTTTAGTTCTGGATCGGTCCTTTATCACCTTATACTACGTTCATGTTGCTTTCTATATTTCCCTTTTTTTCCTTCCTTCTCTTCTCTCATGTTTTATACTATTGGATTAATTTGTTCCTTCTCTCTTTTCTTATTGCGTATCATTGACTATTGGATTAATTCGCTCTTTCTTTTCTTTTTTCTGTCATTTCACTTCATTGGCAATGTCCATTTATTTGGAGCTACAAATTTTGGAATGAATTTATGAAATACACTATAAGTAATTATGTAATCACACAATTATAATTTGTTTAACACATGGGGTTTGGAGTATTTTTTATGTATATTTTTTTCATATTATTTGTATATTTATATGTAGAATGTGAATTGTGTATATATTTATGTTTATAATTGTATATATATACATGTGTTCCTTATATATGTTTTAAATATATATATATATATATATATGTGGAAAGGAGCGTGTACAGGCAATTTGTGCTGCTATTTTGTGCATCATTCAGATGAAGCTGTGTTTTTAATACCATTCTTTGTTTTATATGTTGTATTTTGCTCATGTATGTCTTGTGGAAAGATTTGTTTGTAATATATCCTTTTTGGTCTTTTCAGCCCTGACGAAGTTCCGCCAAGGTAAGAAACGCGTTGGCTGTGTGACTTGCTTGGTATAGTTACCAAAATAAAGAATTGAACTATTTGGACTAAGAAGACTTTTTGTTATATTTCAATGGGTGCGCCTTCCGCCCTTCGAATAAAATACAGTACAAGAACATCACATGTTTACAATTAAAAGTACAGTGCATTAAAAATAATTTACATAACCCACTTAGTAATAACGCTGGTTTGTTGAAAACAGTTAAAACCATACAGTACAATATTATAAAATGGAGTCGAAATGGGCCAGGGTCTGGTTATTGTCTAGTGTAGAATGAGCAGTGGCATTTGGAGCACAGAGGAAGAAGATTTTGCACCAAATGGGCCAAATACTCTTGAGTTACTTAGCAACAGAAAAAATAATGGCTGGGAACTGATCTGTACTACAAATTCTGAGGACAAACCTTTACTGACCGACACCTAATAGGTGACATAAAGGAACAATCCAATGCTTCGGCTGCTTGCAATACTTAGGACAAAAGAACAATAAATGTTCAACAGTTTCTTCACCCACTCTGCATACATGACAGGTTTTGCTACCACCTTTCTCTTTGACTGTGAATGTAGCAAGGGGCAGTGCACCTAACCCAAACCTTAAACAAAGTGCGTTTGTAAAAGGAGGTTCAATCTCATCCATGTAGTTCTCAAAGGAGGGAAGTGACTCAGTCCCACCCTATAGTATGCCAGCTCGGTAGTAGATCAAACTCGCAGCCAATATAAGATTTGTTTCAAATGGATTAAGGGACGTAGACCGAATACCTAAGTCTTGCTTATGTACCAATTGGGAGCTTTGTGGACGTTTGAGCTCCACTCTCAAGTATTTATTCTCTGCCACTTCCAAGTTGTTGAGGTTAGCATACCCCCCAAGGGTTTTGCTCTGTATGTTGCAGCTGCTACGGCTTGGGCCCTACACTCTTCATGTTAGTCAAGGTATTAGAGCTAGATAAACAAATGTCAAGATAGTCAAAGTCAAGCACTCTCTCTATCTCCTCCCCATTTAAGAATATGAGCCCTCTGAATCCTCTACTGAGGTGAATGGACATGAACTTAGTTTTACTTGCATTATTTACCAGGCATGGTCTAAACATAGTGAGTTGAACTTTTTCAAAAGGGTCTCAAGACCTTTGGGTGTTTTTGATACTAATGAGGTATTGTCTGCGAATAACAAAGCTGGAATTTTGATACCCTAAAGTACTGGGGAATCACTGTCACAAGTCAGAATGTAATCGATACATCAATTGATACACACCAGAAATAGGGTAGGGGCAAGTACACAACTCTACCTTACTCACCTGTCAACCCCGAAGAGATTGACGGTTTCCCCATTAACGCGCCAATATCAAAATATCATTCCAGGTGGCTCTATCCCTGGTAGATTTTGCATGTTTTTTGGGCTAATTTTTTATCAGCTCTGGCAGATTAGATATGTTGTGGAAGCCCCCTCTTAACGGCTGTATGAAGGTGGCTCTATGCTACTCTGCAGTCCCTATTGTACCATGTGAGGTCTTATGTCTAAGTAGGGTTCCTATTGGAAGTTGGTTTAGTAAAGAACTGCTATTTAATTTCCTCAAACCCTCTGGCATGGACATTCATGATCTTATCAGGTATTAACTCTGGGTCAGCTAGTACGGGCAAGATGGAACTGTAAGTAAATCAAATATAGGGCTGCCCTGTTGTAATGGCCTCCTTGACAGAGAGTCATATATACAGCAGTCGGGACAACAAACTAACACTAAAACTGCAACAACAAAAAAGGGAAAGTTAAGCAAGCGGCAGAGGCAGGGTTTTTATCCACAACTAAAGGGGAAATTAATCTTGTAGAAGTCATGAGGTTCAGATCATAAACGGGCAGGCCTCAAACAGGAGTATAACGAAGCATAAAGCAGCAGAAATCGATAATGCACAAGTCAATGGATGTTGGTCTTACCCCTGTAAACCACAGTTGAGCCATGGGACCATGGGTGGTGGCCCAGCCCTGCCTCTTTCTGTCTGTCACTAATGGGGAAAGGACGAACTCGCTAAGGGACCCCAGGGGGCACTTTATAGCATGAGGCAGATTGTGGGCAGGTGCTATGTCGGGCAACTTGCCTCTAAATCTTTGGTGACCTAGGAGTTGTTGTCCTGCTCCCCAGTGGTTCCTCTCTTTGCGTAGCGCTTCCCGCGCTGCGGGACCCCAGAAGGAGCTTTATAGCACAAGGCAGTTTGTGGCAAGTGTGATGTCAATCAGCCCACCTCCAAGCCTTTTGGAGACCTGGAAGTATTAGTCCTGCTCCCCAATGGTTCCTCTCTTCTAAAAACAAAAGTCCTTTGACGTTTTCATTCCCTGCCTATACTCATTTGACCCTCCTTCTGAGCAGGCTTGTGCTAAATCTGAAGTTATGCCTTATAAGTTGTTATAACGTAACCATGTGCTTTTCTATCTGAGAGCCAGCCTTGCCTACAATAAAAAGGACTTTGGCTATTTTTCATTGCCAAGATATGTAAAATTAAAGAAACATGTCCTACTTTTTAAATACCACCCTGCCACATGGGAATTTAGGCTTAACTTAGGGTGGAGCATAAGTATTAAAAAGGAAAGAAAATTCCATAGTTCCAGACGTATCTCCAGAGTGGTGAAGAAACCAGGACATTTATTGACTCCTGTTTGTTTGAGCTACCACAGGGGTTTTTGCTCAATAAATAGGGCACATAATGAGGAAATTATGAGGAATACGTCAAGGGGCAGAAGGTATCACAGGAAAACTCTTCCCTACAGATGTCCAGATGTTGGTATATATGACATGCATGATATCAGAGACATAGATTTGTTGATGTTGCCTTAAAAACCTTGCTTGTGAAGCAAGCTCATATCCCAGCCCCTAAATTATGGTCTAGATTGGATGGATACATTGGGAATGGCAAATCTAGATTTCGCCATGATAAATCTTCCAGGAAGATTACATTGCTTTTGAGCCATATTTTCTTATAGTTTCTTGTTCATGGTCTGTGTTTGATTTTACTGCATTTGATTGTGTTATTGTTTGTCCCGTTGGTTGATGGTAAGTGCACACATTCAGTTCCAGCCTTAAAGGTCTCTCTCTGTGAACCACCACCGCTCACACATTACACATATAGGAATTGTCTGCAGTGGACGCTAGCCCCCAGCCCACTATCTTATTACTGTCTACTCTTCAATATACTGGCTAGGGCACTGACTTGCTGACCACCAGGGGACACTTGGACATGCTATCCCTGTAGCTGCTGCAGAATGCAACATTTTCAACAGGAATATATGCCCATGCTGACCTCAAGCATAGCAACGAATCCTACTTACACCTCAAAACCATTCTCCTTACCACATTATATAAAGAGGAAAATGTGAAATCATTTCTGGACAATCATTGGCCAGACACAGCCCTAAGCAAGAAACATGTGGAAAATGAAAACATGACCGGGTGGATAAAGTGATTTTTCCAAGACTCCTGATGCATCTACATCACATTCAGTTTCAATGTCTCTGTGCAAGAGGGGAACAGTGAATCTGATACGAAATTCCCTACAAGCTAGTGTATTGAAGACCTAGACAGATTCACAAGGTACACCAATTGATACTGATAATCAGCTCTTTCTATACCCCTGTAGTAGAGAAAAGGTAATGTATGTTTGCCTGTCTTGGACAATACTCTCTTTAGGCCAGTTGAATGAGCTGCACGGGTGACACTGGAACTTGACTATTGATCCACTGCTAGAGCTAGGCACCTGTTACGGGATATTCAGATATCAAACCTCACTTTGCTAAAATCGTGGAAACTCACAAAGCCAATAGGAAGGGACTGCATGTTTATTTGCTGTTTGTACAGCTTTTGATCTTACATTGACTGTTTCCTTATCTCTCACACTTACATGTCAGATACTCTCTGATACATTTTGTAGAGTCTTCTAGAACAACATAATTTGATCATCTGGACCCCTGGCACTAAGGACACACTGAATGTGCTAACAGGAACTAAATATTAGAGTAAGATGTGTTTCTGATAGCAATCAGTCTCATGAGACATAACAGGGAAACATTTGTGGAACCCAAATCTTTTTTTACACATTCAATAAGCACTGAAAAGAGAATGTAGATTTCAAAATGTTTATTTGAGAAGTCAAGTTAAGTGCATGTGATATGGACTGTGACCACACACATTATAAACAATAAAGCAGCAAAATAATGAAGGAATATTGCGAACAGCAATAAAGTTTCTGACTTGGTTATTGTATCTCTAGCAGTAACACCCTCATTTGGACCTTCTAGGCACTATGCTATTTGTAGCAGATTAGAAAATAACAAGCCTACTTGGAGTTTAATAGGTGGTCCGCACTTGTATACTTGCTTCAGAACAACAGGGCTATTATTTCATCTGAATATCGCTCCTTCGATTTCTGTCACAGAGCAGCTGTGTGTAGTGAAGAAAAACCCCAATCACCCGGGAAGTCATTAATTACAATTGATCTCACAACACCTTTGATTAAAGCAGGTGCTGAGGTTGTGCCTGTCCTGTCTTGATAGCTCTGGCCGAAGATCTCCACTCTACCTCCAGCACTCTTTGTACACTTTTATATTGCTTAGTTATGGGCATGTTAACAATTGTTAAAATAAGCAATCAATGTGAAGTAATGAAATGCCCTTTCAGCCATTTCACATTATTAAGCAATATTTTTTCAAGAGTAAGCAACACTTAATACTCAATAAGTAACCTCCAGAAACTCTGTTTCTTTATAATGGATAACAATGATATGCTTTAGCAGACATCATTAAATAACATGAATATATTTGCATCAACTTGATTATCAGATTTGCATGAAACAATTGAAGAATTAAACAATATGTTAAGAATGTGCTTTTGATGAAATCATATTTATGCATTTTTTTAACATTTAACTAACACACATTACATATCAAAGTGAGAGGTCCTAGTAGGTAACAAAAAAATTGAATGTTTATGCAGTTCTATATAGATAACTGTCGGGGCCATTCACGAACGTGATGGTCTTGATCTGCTATTTGTCCTCATAATCTAGCTTGGAAAATGATAATGATCTACTGTGACCCTTTCTAGACATGTGTCTGAAGGATATAAGGAGTCAGTATATTTGACCTACGTATTGTGGGCCACATCTAAACAATGTGTCAGAGACGTCATGACAAATGTGGCACTGGCAAAAAAAAAATGAAATGGCTTCCCAGATCACATTAGAACATTTTATACATAGCCATATCAACATGTACAACAAAACACTCGCTGATACAATAACATCTAAAGTCTCTTTACACACCCAGGGCAGAATACCCACATCAAGGAAAAGCAACATGAACAAAGGGAAAACGTGAGTATTTTTAGCAGAAACTTTGAAACAAAGGGAAGCCCTACACTCTATATCAGCAATCAGAAATAAATTAGGCAAAATCTAGACACATCCTTTAGATATGTCTGAGTTTGCCTCCTTCTATAAGGATTCATATGAAACTTATTAGGAATAATCTCCATTCATTTCAGGTTTATACTTATCTGCTCTCTCTGATGACCT
The DNA here is from genome assembly GCF_964263255.1 of Lissotriton vulgaris. Taxonomy (NCBI): domain Eukaryota; kingdom Metazoa; phylum Chordata; class Amphibia; order Caudata; family Salamandridae; genus Lissotriton; species Lissotriton vulgaris. The sequence goes on from NW_028248768.1 coordinate 31,778, forward strand.
ACATAAATGGTGATATTGCTGAAGTAAAAGGTAAAGAGTAACTTATCCCCCCACCGCCCCTCTCTGTCGTGGTCCTGCGTTCTTCTATTCTGGCTGGTGTTCCAAACAAGAAGCACCCAGGCTGAGGCTCCCCATAGGCTCCCCTAAGCCAATCACAAGGCTTCAATGAAGCTCCAATGAAGCCTTGTGATTGGTCTGAGTGCAGTGGTTCAGCCTTAAAAAAGGGGATGGGGGTCTGGCCATGTTCTCCACACATGGAGTAATGTAGCCTTCATGGAGAACATGCAAAGTGCGCATAACTGTTTGACCAACCAAGAGGGCCAGCCGAGAGTCATGCAAACACTCCTTCCCTGCTCCTCTGTCATCGGAGCAGCCCTGCCTCGCCCTCAAAGCAACCAGCACCAGGAAAAAAAATGAGAAGTACCTCAAGTTCTTATAATTTTCTTTTTCCCTTTTTTAACTGCTGCAAAGTAGTGGGGCGACGCTCTTCCGCCTTAGTGATGGAGTTGCGACTGGGAGTAGCCCTGATGGATATGAGGCTGCTTTGTTTTTTCTTTTTTACACTAATCAGTCTGTGGTCTGGTGGTGTCCTGGCTGCAGGTGTGCTGAGACCAGCAAAGATGGTGAGCTTGTGTGCAAGATAAGCAGGGGTGCTGGTCATGAAGGTTTTGTAAATCAATCATCTGGTTTAGAAGCTGGTGCAAAACAGCGGTCGAGGAAGCAATGGAGTTCAATCAAGATGGGGGTAATGTGATTATAGTACTTCAGGACATGCATGAGTCGTGCTGCAGTGTGTAGTATGCCCTTCAGGGGTGCCCATGGGGAATCTGAGATTCCATGTTGGAGGGTATTACCTTAATAAAGATCGGAGAGTATGAGGGCTTGAACAGCTGTTCTGAATTCACTATCGGGAAGAGAGAGCTCGTAAGAGAGCTGTGTTTGTTTCTTGGCAATGTTTTCCTTTCTATATGTAAGCTAATAACCAATCTTGTTAATATTTGTAGACATGAAAATCCTTTGAAAACTCCAGCAAATAGAGAAAATTGATCATACAGATATAAATCAACCCTTTCCATGTAAGGTTTGTATCAGGCTGTGTTTTAGGAAGCTCGTGAATATCATATGGTGGCTGAGGGATGATGACAATGAGAAATTGAAAATTATCTTTAGATGTTGAAAGCCTGTTTATTGTGCAAAATGATGGTATTTTTTATTTATGGTCAGACTATGCTTGGGGATGATTTCATCCAGAAAGTTTTAAGTCTCTATTGCACTCTCATAGTGTTAGTGAACTGAGCAGGTTTCCTGCCTCGACCATTTTATGAGTTGTGACACATATGAGACAGGGAAGCCATATTGCAGTTATTGTTCTTTTTGCATTAGACCCATTAGCAAATGTGAAGAGTCAGAATGTGAACATACAAAGCATTTCAACTCTGGTAGGCTAGTTGAAGGTCATGTTGTATGCAATGTATTCATTGTTGACACTAACAGGGTCTGACACATCCATACAAGGCTAATATCTAAAAAAAATCATTTTCCAGTTTCTTAGGATAAAATGAATTGATCAAAATAATAGGTGATGTTTTGACCACATACACTGCAAGAATGTATTGATATCAGACTTCTGCTTAGTAGTAGAGCAAGGTATTTACGACACAATGTCTTACATCTTATCCTAAATACCTTGGTATACCGGTAAACAGAAGTCTGGAAAATATAGAAAGCAATAATATGTCCCTTCTACTAAAAAAACTGACTAGAAACCAGGGCTGGACAGGCATTTTATGCCACCTGGTGTTACCCTTTCCCAGTGGGCTGCAGCTCTTAGAGGCTGGTTTTGAAAGCCCAAGACTGCCCCTGGTGTGTCAGTCACTTTTACCCAAATTGTGTTGTAGCAGACACTGGGAGGCTCCAAAAGAGAGAGCTAGGGGAAGTAGTGAGAAAGCACTCAGAGAGGGGAATGCTGAGAGGAGAAAAGAAGGGAAAGAGAATGACCGGAAGGAAAGATAAATATAGCATGAGGAGATGTAGGGAGCAGGGCTGGCTTGAGCATTTTTTCCAGGGTTTCTTTTAGTTCCTCAGGCGAGATAGTTTCTGAAGTGGTCTGGTTTGTTGGTATTAATGTTAGGCAACATTCAAATTAGTAAGGTAAACGTGGCAAAATGAAAAAATCATGTATTCACAATGATAGCATTGAAGGTTTCGCTAAAAAATTCTCAAGGGAAAGATTAACATTTTTATATTGGAAGGTGTTAAACCCAGGCCCTCTTCGGTGCTGCGGACGGCCCCTAACTGTCCCGCGTGACGATGGGCGTGTGCGGAGGACGGCCAGGGGCCGTCCGAACCCCTCCTACTGATTAGAATGCCCACACCGCCACGGAATTCGCGCCGCGGTCAACGGGTTAAAGCATCCAGGTTGCACCCTGCTACTAAGACAGGGGCCTGCACCTGCCTCACACTGAGACTTATTGACTACCCCAGAAAGTCGAACTAGCAAACTTTTTTCCAACTTACAGGGCACCTCCAACATATGGCAATCATGACTCTGCCGTGCGAAAGCTGTACATCTCATGTACTTTTCAGATCCTGCTTCACAGAAGACTCAGAAGAGCCTTATATTGTATAGCCCACCATGTGCATGCCAAGGGGGTACATGGACATCTGTCAACAGATGACATATTGCGCAGAGAAGCCCTGTTTTGCAAATCAGGGATCTCCTCAGTGATAGAAAGTCGACTCACTGGATAGTGTGGAAAGACTGGTATACGGACGTCGGATGATTTGCTGTCAGATACTGGGTAGAAAACCTTTGACAATCCATTAACGAAATACAACCTTCTGTTAAAAAAATGTAATAACTGTCCGGTTGCTAAAGAACACTGATGGGAACATCCCTTATGTTGCTGCTCAACTCATCATTCTTTAGCAGTTTGCACATCTCGGCGGATCCCAGAAGTTTTGTCTCAGGACCATACGATGTTGCAATACATCATCTTCTCACAGGATAAAACACCTGATTACAGACACTGGTGGGAGTACAGATTAAACATGCAGTGGTCAGAGCAAGAAGTTTATGATATATTTGAACACCATGCAAAAGTTCCAGAGCGAAGCATATCTTAAATTAGCCTGCTTCAAAATATTAAACCAACATAATGGCTCCATGTTGAGGCTTCAAAAAGCGAAATTAGGTGCTGACTATAGATCCTGGAGGGGTGCCTAGTGCTGCAAGGGAGGGGGCTATCGTTGGATCCGACTGGCACCATTGAAATATGCTGAATTCATCCAGTGGAATTTGCCAACACATGGACACAATTCGGCAGCACCCACAAGTTGTCTCCTGTCTGTTCAGAACAGCAAGATGTAGGCAATGTTTCTTATTGTAGATTTTAGCTGGACCCAAAACAAAGGCTCAATTGAAAGGGCTATCAGCCCTCCTTTTGTCCGAGTAAAATTCTGTCTGGGATTTCTGTGGGGCCTAATAGCTAGACACCAATGCAATGTAGGGGAAACAAGGCACACAGCTTGTAATTACTTAGGAGAAACTACGATTTGAAGGGAAGCTTTTACATTTGTTCAGTCCCTGTATATAGGAGATATGCATGCACTGCAAGAATGACAGATGCTTAGGTTTGTACAAGTACTATCACAAATTACAATTTAAATAACAATTAATTTTTTTGTTTCCTTTGTTTATAGCACTATTCATTACAATGTAGGGTGTGTGCGTGTTTTCAATACACCCACATATTAGACACTACCAATAAATCATACCAGTGTGTAAAGGTTGGTACAAAAGATAATGAGGGTCTCAAAGAGTAGGAATCACATATTGTCTTTACTGGTGAAGACTATATGTTAGGAACACATGGCTGAGAGAGACACAAACTCTGGTTTTAAAATGCAATCCAGTGCTTACTGTTTCCTACACTAATAAGACTGTATTACTAACAAGCAAATACACCCTTTTTAGCAGCCTTATAATAGCAATAGAGTGACAAAAAACAATAGGGGTCTAAACTCATGCCTTGTAATTTTCACGCAAGTGCTTGATGCCACTTCACAGTTCACTGTGCTATATTGGAAGGACTGCGATGTATGAACTGCAAGTCATGAAAGGAACTCTGTGTCAAAAGCAGTAACCTACTTACCTATCTACACAAGATAAATTATTGTCATCTGCATGTTATATGATCTGCTTTGCGGAAGGCAGGATAACCCTCTACGCACACAAAACTCGCCAGAAAGTGCATTAACCTGTGGTAAATATTTGATTTACCGTCTTAATTTCTATGCAGGTAAGTACTTAATCAATAATAACTCAATCGGAAAGAAAAAGGCAGAGTCCGTGGTGTTAGAGTTCTTAGGGGTTTTATTCCTTAAAAAGGAATGGTTCTAGAACTGGATATCATGTTCCTGCAACCACAGGGGTTCAGGAAGGGATAGAGCAATATTTTATTGACAATACATAGCTTATATACTTAATTCATATTATAGAAACCAATACAGTAGGCGTAACAGCTGAGAGAAACAAGATAACAGCATCCACGTGGTAGTGATACGTAATTAGAAGGCGTGACCTAGGCGTGAACTAGGCGTGAACATAGAGGTGTGTGCTAGAAACGTCACAGATAGGTGTCACAAGTGGGTGGCAACAAAGCAGAATCTTGTAATGTCAGCAGAAATCTGAGGCCTGGATGCGCGCGCAGCTGCATGACGTGTGATTGACGTGGAAACTGGAGGGTGCAGGGGACTTGACATTTACACTGGCGGAAAGAGACAGAAGTCTGGCATGTCAGATCAACTCGTACTTCTATCATATCTGATATCTGATGTTTGGGAACCATATTATCTAAACGGAAAAGGTCTCTGGGGCAGAAGCTATTCTATACTGACTGTGAGTGCGTGTATAAGCGCCTAAGTGTCTACATGAGAATGCGAGGGGCATGGGCCTACCATGGTAACAGAGGCTATGAATTACTTGCATGGAGACAGTGAGGCCGGGCCCTTTGCTCTGCAGCTGGGGGGATGTTTACTTAAACTAGTAGGCAGGAATGCATTTTCGAGGAGCGGAACAGATAATTCGAAGGTTGAAGTCAGTCTTGGCAGGCAGCAGGCTGAGCTAAGCGCCATGAGCCGCACAGGGAGTAAGGCAGAGGTCACGGGTACAGAGACAGCCTGGGCTGAGGCTTTCAGAGTCAGAAGCCAGGAAAAAGGCTCGATGGCAGAATTCAGGGCCTACTTCGCCAGAGCTGAAAAACGTGTAAAGTACACTACAAAAAGACGTTGGCATAGCATACTTAGAAACGGAATATTCAACCCATTCAGGGTGGATCTGAAAGAGGACATGTTAACGTTGGACGCAAATGTATTTGCGTCTTCATAGCTGGCACAGGAGGGAAGTTACATGCACTTTAAGCTGGTACATGGAGACGGTGGGGTACACGCTAGGGAACATCACTTGACCATAAAATTTATATTTCCTCATTCCCTCCTTGTTCCCTACGGACCCTTCATGATATATCGATCCTCATAAATCGATCAGTCTGTTCTTGTAACATCATTTGTTCTTCTTTCTTTCTTTGACGTTTTGAGAGAAAACTGGAATGTTCAATGCACGATGTGGCACACAGTCCACAAATCGCTGGCCCACACTGTAGGCACAGGCAGCAACTGAATACTATGACAAGGGCAATGCCTAGGAAGGATAGGATCTTCCATCCCAAGCGGTTAACGTTGTCCAGAACCAACCGGACCAAGTCCAGGTGCCTGGATTCTGATGTATCAAACTTGCAATCTTATGAAGACGTGTAATAGCTTTGTATATGGTTGGCGCGTTTTCTGGAATGAAAACACAGCAACTTGACCCGATGACCTTACAGGCTCCACCTCTATCTGCCAAGATGACGTCAATAACAAGACGATTTTGAAGGACAACAATCCGCATAGCAGACTGCTCCTCTGTTAAGTTACCTAAGGCGGAGGCAGTTTCATTCACTACTGCTTCAAGTGTTCTAGTTAATCTGCGTATTAGTTTACTATTTTGGACGGGGCCTGTGAAGAAAAAGAATCCTTTATTAAAATCTGTGTATTGCTCCCATGCCGTTTCTGTGTAGTCGACAATCGGGAGATCTCTTCGGAGTCTATTCTTTACTAGATTTGTATTTCTGTGATAATCAGGAGGAGCTAGGAAAACAGGGGGCAGAAGGAATGCTATGTAACAGGTACCATCCCAATCTGGAGGTAAGCGTATGTATGCGGTATGACCACAAACAAAGTAGGAATGACGGGTAGCTCTAAAGGAAGATTTGCCTTGGTCACTGAATTCGACCACAGTAGTACATTTACTATGACCTAAGTGTACTGAACCTTTCTTACTAACACATAAATCACCAGTGACTGGTAATACTGACATAGCGGGGAGAACTGGTGCAGCTTCGGATTCGACAGTAAGAATCATAAGGTTAATTGTATAATTACCTAATCCATATACTTCATTTTCTAGATCAGTTCCTATTCTAGTGGGGAGTCCCTTCTTGTCAGGGTAACAGACATTAAGCAGAACTAAGTTCAAGTTTCCCCAAACCCAGCTCCCTTTGAAAACAGCGATATCAGGATCTAAGGAATTAATTATTCTAAACCATGCACCACAATAGCCATTGTGAGTGAACGGGTACGGAAAGAGGGGCAGAACTCCCTTGTATTTCTGGTAGGGAGGGAGTCGGCCACATATCCAGCAGTTTGTAGCATTGTTAGTCTGATGGGAATGATGTAACATACTAATGAATGTGTTGTTGCGCAGCGCAAGTCTGTAAGAAAGTTCGTGGGGAGGTAATTCACTAAAAGAATGTTCAGCAGAAACATTGTAAGCAGATTGTTCACGCTTGAAAATAGGGTAGTATATGGGAAGCAATATACTACCAACAATAATCAGAAGACTCAGAAAAAACATAATCAATAATGTCACTATACAGTGACTACGGAGTGATTTGCAATATGTACGTTTCTTGAGTTGTCTCTCTCTCTCTCTATCTCGATCTAGGGGACACATGTCAGAAACTATTTAACCGATTCACCTAGGGGAGGACTTAAACAATTAAACTGTCTGACTTGCTAGATCGGAGTTTCATGCGGTATTCTTCTTGGGGAGTTTTCTCTTGTTTCGGAACTTTAAAGTCACTAGGTTCGATACAGTCTTTGGAAGGGGTGGACGAGTCCTTTTCTGGCATCAGTTCGTTACACTTCTTTATATGGCTTGTATGGACCCACCCCTTTCTGCCTTCTATTTTGATAGCGGTCCTCGTTGTAAGAAGGACGGTCTTCGGCTCTTTCCAGCGGGGCTCCAGCGGACTTTTCCTGTCGAAGTTCCTAATTAGGACCAGATCTCCGGGACGGACATCATGCGGCTTTACATCAGTGTTGTCAGGGAAGGCTGCGGCAACCTGTGAACGACATGATTGGAGTGCAGACATCAAGGAGGCAAGGTAATCTGTCAGCATATTACAATCAACATCTGTAATTTTCTTAGGTATGGGCGTCCCCCACATATTCGGTGGTCTGCCAAAGACCACTTCATACGGGGATAGTCCTGATCTCGAGTGGGCGACCATCCTCATATAGAACAATGCAACTGGCAGGGCGACTATCCAGTCGACCCCTTTCTCTTTACATATTTTAGCAAGGCGGGTCTTTAGTGTCTGATTATGCCTCTCTACAAGGCCAGCGGCTTCGGGATGTCGGACACAATGGAATTTCCACTGATATCCTAGCAGCAAGGAAACTTGTTTCATTAATTCGGATGAGAATGGCTGTCCGTTATCTGAGTACACGACACGAGGCAAGCCGTATCGTGGGAAGAATTCTCGAACCAGCTGTCTGGCAGTGGTCGGAGCAGTGTAATCTGGGACTGGATATGCTTCGGTCCAACGGGAAAGTGCACAAACAATTACGAGGACATATTTGAATCCTCGACAACGGTCCATCTGGATATAATCCATCTGGAGGACTTCAAAAGGGTGGTCGGGAGGATGGAATCCACCTTGCTCTACAGGGACGCTTTTACCTGGATTGAACTGACAACAGATCATGCAAGTACGCACTTTCTGTTTTGCTGCTGCTCGTAAGTGTTTATTGCACCAGAGATTCTGTAAACTGTCTAACATCGCTTTCTCTCCTAGATGTGCTGGACTATGTGCTTTATTGATTATGACTTGAACCATAGAGTCAGGGAGAAACCATGTAGATTTTCCCTTCGTCATCCAACCTTGATCTGTCTGGATCCCTCCTAGTTCAGTCCATTTCTTTATTTCATCTGGAGTAGCATGTGTCTGAATATCGATTACATCTAGTGTGGGATCCCTGACTGTCATACAATGTGTCGGTACTATTGTCTTTGTCACGTCAGTTGTCTGGGTGTGAGTCAGTGCTGTATGTTTTGCTGTCTGGTCTGCCAGGTCGTTACCCTGGGAAACAGAATCTGTAACTTTAGTATGTGCTTTACACTTCATGACGGATATGCCTGAAGGCAGATGTATTGCTTCTAACAGTGCTTGAATGAGGGGACCGTGTTGGATCTTGGCACCGTGAGAGGTCAAGAAACCTCATTCTTGCCATAACATTCCGAAGTCGTGTACAACTCCGAACGCATAACGGGAATCAGTGTATATGTTAACATTTCTGTTCTTGGCTAGTATACAGGCTCGGGTCAGAGCGATGAGCTCTGCTGCTTGAGCGGACAGTGTGTCAATACGATGTGTTTCTTTAACTTCGGTTTCAGTGGTCACTGCATACGCGGCCACTAATTCTCCTGTACTTGTTCTCATACATGAACCATCCACGTAAAGTGTCAGGTCTGGATTTGTCAATGGAACCTCGGTTAAGTCTCGTCGGGGCTTTGTTACTGCATTAATGATCTCTATACAATCATGCGGAGCTGGATCTGTCATAATTGAAGGTAACAATGTAGCGGGGTTCAGAATGCTGCAGCGTCTGATTTCTATGTGTGGCTGGAATAGCGTTAATTCATAACCTGTCAGTCGTGCTATAGTCAAGTGTTGAGTCTGGGTTCTGTTTAGAAGAACCTCTACAGAATGTGGAACTTGCACTGTTAATTGATGTCCTAAAACAATTGAGTCGCTCTGTCTGATTGCTAGTGCTGTTGCTGCTACTGACTTTAAGCACGCAGGGAGTGCCTGGGCTACTGAGTCCAATGTACTTGAAAAATAAGCGCAAGGCTTATGTGAACCTGCTTGGTCTTGAGTGAGGACAGACAATGCTGTACCATCACGTTCTGTAACAAAAAGTGTAAAAGGTTTGCTGTAACATGGTGTCGCTAAAACTGGTGCTTGGCATAAGGCTTTCTTTAATTCTTCAAAAGCTTGTGTGTGTTCCTGAGTCCAAGGGAGGACAGTCGAAGTCGCTGCCTCCTGTGTTGTCAACTGAATGAGTGGTTTAGCTAGAAATGCATACTGAGGGATCCATTGTCTGCAGTACGAGGTGAGGCCTATAAAGGCCCGCACTTACTTTTGTGTCTGGGGTTGTGACATATTTACAATTAACTGAATGCGTCAGGAGTGAGCTGTCTCCCCACTTTGGACAGCAAGTGACCCAAGTACACAACTTGCTGAACACAGAATTGTAGCTTCGAAGGAGACACCTTGTGTCCCTTGTCGGCCAGAAAATGTAAAACTGTCAGTGATGCTTGTTCACATTCGGGCTCACTTCGTGCGGTGATCAGCAGATCATCGACGTATTGCAGTAAGGCGGTGTTAACTGGCATTTGAATACAATCTAGTTGTCTTTTCAGTGCTTGACTATAGATGCTGGGGCTTTCTGTGAATCCTTGAGGTGCGCGGGAAAATTTGAAACTTCGTCCATTTAAACTGAATCCGAAGAGGTATTGGCTCTCTGGATCAATGGGTACACTAAAGAAGGCGTTCTTGAGATCAATTACAGTAAAGAACGTTGCTTCAGAATCAATAGCAGTCAATAGGGAAGAGATATCGGGGACCACAGGGTACTGTGGTACAATGCATTTATTCAGTTCTCGTAAGTCAATCACCAGCCGATATACTGGCGGTGCATTGGGATCAGTACGTTTAAGAATCGGAATGATAGGGGAATTACAGATATTGGAGTCGGTCTCTACGACCACTCCTTGGGCAATGAGCTCTTCAATGATTTCCAGTAAAGCCACTACAGCATCAGGTGGTAACTTGTATTGTCTGATTCGGGGTAAAACAACACCTGGTTTGAGTATAACACGGTATGGTGTGATATGCATACAGCCTACATCAGTTGGGCCTTGTGCCCACAAGTGATCTGGTACATTTTTCAATCTGACATCAAACTCTCGTAATACATAGTGACCCTTGAAATCTTGCAGAAAGAGTCTAACTCCCTCCGGGGAACAACATATCACTGCTCCTAGAGCCTTCAATGTTTTGATACCTAACAGATTTTCTGGACATGATTTCGTAAGTAACAAGTCTGTAACACGTGATAACGGACCCACAGCCAGGGGGACGGGTTTCGATACCTCATTTACAATAGGTTGTCCTGAAAAACCAAGGGAAACATTCTGTGAGCCTGAGAGGGGTGCCCCTGGGACTTCGTCATGGCTGATTGTTGTGCGGCTTGCCCCTGTGTCAATTAAAAACTTTCTGTCTTTTCCCAATACTTGACTGTGTACATAAGGACCCTCTTGATCTAGAGGAATCTCAATAAGAGGCAAGCCCAACTCCCTCTCTAGGCTGTTTCATGTGTATCGTTGATAATCGGGGTAAGCAGATTGGGCATACTGGTACATCTGTTGTGAAACTTGCTGAGTCGCGGCAATGGGCTGTGGCTGTGATACCGCTACTGTCTGTGCTGTATGTGATGAAGCATGCGTGGGCTGTGAATTCTGCATAGGCTGTATATTCTGTGAAGTCGGTTGCTGGGCCTGGTCTTGTCTTGGTGGATGCGGTCTTTCTTTAGTTTTACCTGTTGCTATGTTATGTTTCAGAACTGGACATTCATGTACGTAGTGACCTGGCTGCTTGCAATAGTTGCATGTCCCTTTAACGGGAGCTGCGGCGTGACCTGTCTGGGTCGTACCCTTTCTCTGGCCGTCGGCTGGAACCGATTGGGCCACTAACATTTTCAATTTCGTGTCCTTCATACGTTTCTGTTCAAGATCCTGTTCTTCTCTAATTCTGTTCTGATGGTATTGTAACATTTGTAACATCTGTGACGGCGTATTTGCTTGCCATGTACTCTCAACCTTGTATACACGGTTTTTAACTGCTAACAGGGAATTCTCCACTAACTTCGATACAAAAAGATGCGGGTACGACTCGCTACTTGGTTTAAGACCACTATTAATAATGAAACATTTCTCGAATCTTGAATAGAAGTCACTAGTATCTTCATCTTGCTTCTGTTTACAGGCCGAAATTGCGTCCCAATCTTCCTTTCTAGTTGTCAGTAATCTTGGCAGAACCTGTACTATCAAACCTGGTAATGCTTTAGTTTTCTCCCCAAGGCCTAGCCCTGGGGTACGTTTTTCCTCCTCGTCTTCTATTTCTGCCCATACAATCTTTTTGTCTCCCGCCTCCCATTCTTTTTCCTTGAGTTTCTCGTAGATGCCCGTGGGCAGCAGTACCTTTAACATTTTCATGATATCTTCATATGTGTAATCCCCCATCAGTAACATGTCTTTAAGTTCTCTGTGAAAACCTGCAGGGTCTTTATCATGACACGGTACTAGTTTCTTCATTTCTAACAGTTCTAACTTGGTCGGAGGCGTGTGTACATACACACGTTTCAAGTTATGATCGGTACCCATAACTGGATGCACTTCTCGTAAGGGGTTCTGACTTTCAATGCCATGCAGACGCTCCATATGATACATTTTTCTTTCTGGTGGCGGAGCGGGTACATATTCGGCACTTAAGAAAGTGTTGTATCTATGTCGTTGTTCTAGAATTATTTGTATTAACTTGGTACTTAGACCTTTCCATCTATCCATGAGTAGTGCTTCTAATGTATCGTGTAAGGGACCTGGATCAGAATGTTGGTTTCTGTATAACGTGAGGAGGTGCTGAATCATGTATACACCTGCTAATTTCTGCTCGTCTGGGGAAAGGTTCAGAAATGTCTGCGCTACTGTGTCATCATTGTATATGTTCGGATTGTCAGCCCATAATACTGCTGACCGGGCTAGTTCTTGTTCATCCATAGAATTGAGTACATGGTACCCCATTCGTTCTCGAAGCCTTTTATCAGTCTCTTGGAACTGATGTTCCGGAGAATTCGGTTTTGATATGCCAGAGAGAAAAACTCTCTTGCTTTCCGGACGAATGCCTTTCCTAAGGTAAGTTCCCTTACCTACATACGCTATCGTGTCTGTAGTCTTTTCTTGTTCTTCAGGTTCTTCCTCCTCCTCGGAGGAAGCTTTTTCTTTCTCTTTTTCGTGTATTTCTATCACTGCTTTTCTTATTCTCTTGTACATACTGGCTATGCAACCACCTTTATCATGTTTTCCTTCGGATATATTTTGGCCCCACTTGTTTAGTGCCTCCATTTCATCCTGTTCTGTCTCAGGCCTGTCTCGTTCTCTTATTAGGCAATTTATAAAAAAGCGTAGTATATATGCTTGAGTGTCAACTTTCTGATGCGCCATGGCATCCTTAATACTTTCAGGGTCTTCCCCAGTCTGGACAAAATGATATATTCTATCTAGGTGCTCTTTCATTCCTGAGAAAAACAGTAGATAATCTGTAGCATGTCGTAAGCGTAGTGATGCTATCATCATTCTATCGTCTTTGCCGGGTACTGGATCATATCTGCAAACTGAAAGCGGTTCTTTGAGTATGTCGAGGCGGGGTGATTGGAGCGTAAAAGGGTTCTGCATATCCCTAAGGTGTAATCTGTGTGTTGGTGGCGGGGTCCGGTAACCCCCGGTCGCACCTCCTGAGGCGGAAGCTTGGACATTATCTCTCTGTGGAGTCTGTATCTGTACTTGAACTTGTCTTTTAGTAGGATCAGGTAGAAGTGGTTTTGGTATATCAATTTTAGCTGCGGGAAGTGGTGGAGGTGGAGGAACGATGGGCTGTCGAACGGGGAAACCTGGTTGCGGTAATGGCGGGATATGGTCTGGAGGCGGGTTGCCACCCCCGTCACCGTCAGTAGGCGGGACGCGGACAGGCAGATTGGTGTAAGCGGGTGCTACATCCTCTAGATAGGAATTCAGGAATATGTCTTTAGTGGTCCTGTGAGTTACTTTAGTTGGGACCAATGGTGGCGGCAGATTTTTCGGTATTTCTGAAGTGGCCTCAGGCGAACCCTCGGCCACGAGATACATGCCATTTACGAGATTGTTTAGTGCGCGGTCTATTTGCTCTGATTTTACTCGGATCCCTTCAGTAACTAATTCGTTTTCTTGGGCTTTATCTGATTCTTTAAGTCTGTCTTCTCTACGGAGTGCTTTTTCAGCACGCTTATATGATTCCTTACGCCAAAACTCTATGGCGTCTTTCTGAGATTGTCTGGCTTTCTTTTTCCACAGTGCTTCTTCTACCTTCATGATGCACTCAGCATCCCATGTTCCGGTAACAGGCCATCTATGTCTTTCGTCTAGATGCTTAGTATAATCGGCCCATAAATATAGATACAATATGGCATCTAAGCAATGCTTGTGGTACATAAAATTTCCAGGAGTGTCCCTAGGGGGGATAGGAATTTCTTCCTCTAGTATCCCTTTCCTAGTTCCTATCTGCTTTAACTTGTTGAGAAACGGCATCTTGTTTACTTAATACTGAATGCTCAATCCTTGCTACTTAATACTGAATACAGCTAGTTACACAAGAACACAATAATGCACATTAAAAACAGTCACTCATACCACGACATTAATCACATGAAAGACATTTGAGACATATATGACTACCCCCCTATACTGGATGTACTGCTAAACAGCACAGATACACTGCTAAGAACAGTGCAAGAACTTGAAATAACTGATATACTGCTAAACAGTACAGATACACTGTTGGAAACAATGCAAGAACTTGAATAACTGATGTACTGCTAAACAGTACAGATACACTGTCTAAAACAGTGCCGACCGAATTTGTGTACCCAAACCCATCTAGATACGTCCCAGCAATGGTACTCACCGGGAAGCACGGAAACAGAAGGCCTCGGAAAAACTCGACTGGACCGGACTGGACTCGACTCGACTCGACACGTGGATACTTCGGAAACTGGTGGGCCTCTTGACACCTCGGACCTTGCTTCTTTCGGCTAGGCTCTGGTCGGGATCCTCCGCACTCCTCACCGCCTCGTCTGGGTGCTGATCGCAGTCTTCGTCACCTCCGTGGGCCAGAGGGAGATACAGGAAATCCTGCCAGTAGGCGTAGTTTCCGTCTAACTGATGGCAGGGGACAGAGCTTGGAACGCACCAACCGGCGCGTGGGGTGGGGGAGGGGTCCCTGTTCGGGCGCCAAAATAATGTGGTAAATATTTGATTTACCGTCTTAATTTCTATGCAGGTAAGTACTTAATCAATAATAACTCAATCGGAAAGAAAAAGGCAGAGTCCGTGGTGTTAGAGTTCTTAGGGGTTTTATTCCTTAAAAAGGAATGGTTCTAGAACTGGATATCATGTTCCTGCAACCACAGGGGTTCAGGAAGGGATAGAGCAATATTTTATTGACAATACATAGCTTATATACTTAATTCATATTATAGAAACCAATACAGTAGGCGTAACAGCTGAGAGAAACAAGATAAATGCATCCACGTGGTAGTGATACGTAATTAGAAGGCGTGAACTAGGCGTGAACTAGGCGTGAACATAGAGGTGTGTGCTAGAAACGTCACAGATAGGTGTCACAAGTGGGTGGCAACAAAGCAGAATCTTGTAATGTCAGCAGAAATCTGAGGCCTGGATGCGCGCGCAGCTGCATGACGAGTGATTGACGTGGAAACTGGAGGGTGCAGGGGACTTGACATTTACACTGGCGGAAAGAGACAGAAGTCTGGCATGTCAGATCAACTCGTACTTCTATCATATCTGATATCTGATGTTTGGGAACCATATTATCTAAACCGAAAAGGTCTCTGGGACAGAAGCTATTCTATACTGACTGTGAGTGCGTGTATAAGTGCCTAAGTGTCTACATGAGAATGCGAGGGGCATGGGCCTACCATGGTAACAGAGGCTATGAATTACTTGCATGGAGACAGTGAGGCCGGGCCCTTTGCTCTGCAGCTGGGGGGATGTTTACTTAAACTAGTAGGCAGGAATGCATTTTCGAGGAGCGGAACAGATAATTCGAAGGTTGAAGTCAGTCTTGGCAGGCAGCAGGCTGAGCTAAGCGCCATGAGCCGCACAGGGAGTAAGGCAGAGGTCACGGGTACAGAGACAGCCTGGGCTGAGGCTTTCAGAGTCAGAAGCCAGGAAAAAGGCTCGATGGCAGAATTCAGGGCCTACTTCGCCAGAGCTGAAAAACGTGTAAAGTACACTACAAAAAGACGTTGGCATAGCATACTTAGAAACGGAATATTCAACCCATTCAGGGTGGATCTGAAAGAGGACATGTTAACGTTGGACGCAAATGTATTTGTGTCTTCATAGCTGGCACAGGAGGGAAGTTACATGCACTTTAAGCTGGTACATGGAGACGGTGGGGTACACGCTAGGGAACATCACTTGACCATAAAATGTATATTTCCTCAAACCACCAGATTTACCTTAAAAATATTTATAATTCCCCGAGGTTTTCTCGGTGCACAACTCTCTCTGCAACAGATACCTTGACCCCATATGATATTTTCAAATGCAGCCTTTGTAACCAATTAAGCCATAATGGTGTTGCCTATTTATTTGTAGGAACAAGCCACAGGAGGATACTGTCAACCCAATTGAGACCTGGGTAAATAGTTTGTAACAAACAACAATGTCTCAACAGGTATTATTTCGAGGACAATTTCACTTCCGTAGAAGCATACACACAAAGGTTGCAGGGGAGAGGGAAAAAGGGAGGCACAATTAATTTTTTTCCTTGATACCAATGAATACAGGTTTTTAAGTATATATTAGGCAAAATGCAAAAATACCAGCACTCAGTTATATTTAATGTCCAAACATTGAATGTAAATGAGTGCTGTTATTTTTGATTTTTGCCCAAAATATACTTAAAAACCTGCATTCATTGGTCTCAAGGAGAAAAAAATGGTGTCTCCCTTTTCACTTCCCTAGAAACGTTTGTGCGTATGCCTATTTATTTGTGGCAGAGTTTAAAAAAACAAAAGTATAGGTTGACTGACAGACTCCTTTTTATGGTTTTGCCCCTCGTGACTCTACCTCAATTTTTGTCCAACCTTGACCCTCAATTTATGGTTTTCCAGATTACAGTCTTTCCATTTCCAGTGCAGGGTGTATCCAACAAAAATGCAACATAGTTCATTGTTAGAAATTGGGTTTCTGGTTGGCAGAGTATGAACTCTGTCCAAGCTGAAACTGCACTACTAGTCAGGGTAAGTCGCTACACAACCTCAATCATCCTGTGCTCACCCTCTGGTAGCTTGGCAGAGAGCAATCAGGCTTAACTTAAGAGATAATGTGTAAAGTATTTGTGCAAAACCTAAGCATTAAAACAATGAAAACACCACATAAAGACTCTACTACAGTTTAGAAAAATGAACTGTGATTTTACAAATAAAAATAGACCAAAAAGACAAATATCCAATCTGTAGAAGTCAATATCTGAATTTTTAAAGAATACATCCAAAAATAGCTCTTAAAAGCAAATAGTGCCTAAAGAGTTAATTGCTATATAACAACAATAGACTTGACTCTAATCAGTAAGGCTGAGTCCACTAAACCAAAACAACAATCATAAATGCCAGGACTGATGACTATTTCAAATACTTGAATCAAGGTACGCAAAGACCCAAACAATGCAACCTTAGGCTCAACAATTGCCTTCATTTTAATACCAAAAAGTGATTGAATTCATGTTTGTCAGATTAGGGAAAAAATTTCATACCAATACAATCACAATAACAAAAAAACAACAAATAGTTCACATTTCATCGCATTCCTACAAACATTGCCTGAATTTCACTCAAATTTTCACACTCACTCTGCATACATTCACTCACCATGCTCGCTACACATCAAAAAAGTCCTCAGGACCACCAAGACTTTTTCTACGCAATGGCCCTTGCTCATACCAAAACAAAAAGATTGATTACAACTTTTCTTATGATGCACCTAACATGAATTCAATCCCTGTTTGATATTGAAATAAAGGCAATTGATGAGCCTACGGTTGCATTGTTTGATGGTCTTAGCGCACCTTGATTCAAGTATTTGAAATAGTTATCAGTACTGGCATTTATGATTGTTGTTTTAATAAAGAGTTAATTGGCCACAGTGGACCAGGAAAAGTCAAGAGCTCAAGATGGGAATGTAGGTCGAATACAGCTACCCAATTAGGCCTGCTGAACATAAGTATCTGGATCCTAGGGTTGCGACAACAGATGCAGGATGCAGCTGAACAATGCATTTTGGTGATCCTCACACAGTTGGGGTGATTCGCCAGATTTCTCCATGCAGCAGTGGCGATTCGAAGGCTAAATGAGCAAAGCGTCTGACCTAGAGTCCAGCTGTTCTGAAGGCAATGCACTGGGTTTGTCCAAGTTGTAGAGTCTATGAGTCGATCTTCACCATGTGGTGGAGGTGATGCGTTGGTTCCAATGTGGCGGGTCCGACTGCGATATGGCGGGCTCCGAGTGCGATATGCTGATCTGATTCCAAAACCATCAACGATGCATCAATTATGCTCTTGAAGCAGAGGATGCATTGATTTAATTGAAGCAACCCCCTAGCTAAACTTCCAAGGGCCTAGGTCTGGGATGGCACCACTTGGCACAACAGACTCACAAGCAGATGAAGCCAAGTGTTGTAAATGAAGAGTTATTTATTTTATTAATTTCACTTATAAAGTGCACTATCACCTCAAGGAGGCATCCTGGGGCTGGCAGATTCGAGAGGAAAAAAAGAAAGGGGCAGCTGATAACAGGCTAAGGATTTTGGAAAAGCCAAGTTTTCAAGTGCCTTCTAAATACAAGAAGGCCGTAGACCTGTCTGAGTTCGATGGGGAGAGAGTTCCACACTGAACGATCCACCTCCTGCTCTGAATCTCCTAAATCTCGGTATGGTCACCAAACCTGGCCGAGGAGGAGCGTAGATTGCGGGCCGGCACATGCCATGAAAACTTCCTTTGTAAACAGGCAGGGCCTAACCCATGGAGGGCTTTAAAGGTCAGACAGAGGGACTTAAATGTCACCCTCTGCCTCGGAGCCAGTGCAGCTGAGCCAGAGCCCCTGAGGAGGAAGATCTAGTTGGCCACCACAGGGCTAATTTTGCAGCGGCAGACTGGAGTCTCTGGAGTCTATCCATAAGATAGCTTGGACACTCCAACAGTAAGACGTTGCAGTAGTCTAACCAACTGAGCACGGTACAACGCACCACCTCTATCCGAGCACGGGGCGGTAACAAGGGAACATTTTTTCTCGGGAGGCGAATGATGGTGAAGCAGCTAGCTACCACCTCTGAAACCTGCGCTTCAAGAGTAAGGTCGCTATTGAACATCACGCCCAGATTCCGTACTACCTTCACAGCCTGCACCAGTGGGGAGAAATCCACTGGCCAGAAGTTGCTGGTAGAAGAGATTGTACCCTGGGCCTTGGGCAATATAAAACCTCAGTCTTTCCTGTGTTAAATTGCAAAGAGTTGGCTTTCAACCAGTCCGCTGTAGCTCGCAGGCAGTTGTGAAATTCCTCCAAGGAGGTTGATTCATTTCCCTCCAAGGAAAGAATCAACTGTGTGTCATCAGCGTAGTTAACAATTTCGATCTTATATTGTTTGATGATCGCTATTAAAGGCTTCATATAGATGTTGAATAGTGTTGGGTTAACTGCCGGGCCTTGAGAGACGCCATGCGAGATGGTAGAGAAGGAGGATTGAAAGGGAGGAAGGGACACAGCTTGTTCCCTACCCTGGAGGAAGGACTCAAACCACCCAAGGGCACTCCCTGCAACCCCTACCTCTTTCAACCTGCCCAGCAAAATACCATGGTTCACCGTATTGAAGGTAGCAGACAGGTCAAGCAGGATCAAAACCACTGCCTGTCCCCTGTCTGCCCGCCAACGTAGCTCATCCAGCACGGTCACTAGGGCCGTCTCGGTGCCATGAGCTGGCCGGAAGCCAAACTGAACATCCTCCAGGAGCTTGTGCTGTTCAAGGTGTCTGGAGAGGGTGCCTGCCATCACACGCTCTACGATTTTTGCTGGATAGGGTAGGAGCGAGATGGGCCTAAAGTTCTTAAGGCAATCCGGATCAAGGGTGAGCTTTTACACTAAGTGGGTCACCACTGCTTGTTTCCACTGAGGTGGAACCACTCCAGTGGTAAACGACTGGTTACACACCAGCCGGAGCGTGGGGAAGAGCTCAAGCTCGAACTCTTTCCAGAATTTGAGTGGGAGCGGGTCAAGCAGAGACCCAGATGTAATACCAAAGTCCACTTCCCTGAACTCCTCTGCAGACAGCTGCGCAAATTCCACAAGGGACTCAACTCCTCCCAATTCATGAACTGCCCCAAGAGTCAACAGGCTGCCACAATCAGCTACTGCCAGAGTTTGTTGCTGCTGCACCCCAGGTCATCAATAATCAATTTGATATTCTCCTGAAAGAACCTAGCTAGGTTCTCACAGAGTTTCTGAGAGGGGGGGGAATTCATTTTTGGTACAATCTGGACTAATAAGGCTGTTCAGGATATTAAAAATGCTATGAGAGCTGTTCGGGGCATCAAGAATCACACTTGAGAAGTACGCTATCTTAACTCTGTGTATCTCCTTCTTATAGTCCCCCCGCTTAGCTTTCCAAGCAAGCCTGTCCGTGTCCAGGTACGCGTGCCTCCACCTTCTTTCTGCTTGTTTACATTCCAGTCTCAAATTTTTGAGGCTATCCATAAACCAGGGTGCTGAGGGTCTCCCCCTACTCCTCTAATGTTTAAAAGGAGCAGAGGTATCCAGTACCGAAGTAATCTTCGAGCAGAGAACGGTGTAATTAACCTCAACCTGTAAGTCGGAGGCAAAGCATTCCTCAACCGTGAACGTGGGTGATGCATCTTTTTTCCGAGCAAGGGACTTCCAGTCCCTGCTGACATACTCCCTCACTTGACTAAATGTCCCTGCAGTAGGCATGCCTGCCTTTACAAAAAACGTAATCAGAGAGTGGTCCGCCCAGGCCATAGTTAGCACATCCCCAACAGTAAGGAGGTTGGTCTCAGAAAAAATCAGATCCAACCGATGACCTCCTGTATGTATGGGTAGCCTGTAGAATTCGCTGGGAGAGACCAAGGGCCTCACATGAGTGAATCATATTAAGAAATCCTGTGTTCAAAGTGCCATTCAGCCACAGGTTAAAATCACCAAGAATCACCAGATGGCTATGAGTGACAGCCGTATTGGAAAACAATTCCAGTAGCGCCATCTGCTGGGCTAGCGTGAAGATCCCCGGAGGTCTATAACAGATGATGCACGTTAAAAAAAGCCTCTGTGAGTTCTTAAGAGAGAAGCCAAATAGTTCACAGCCATTGCACTCTTCAATTTTGATGACATTCAAATCAATTGTGTCTCTAAAAATCACCCCCCCCTCCCACTAGTTCTGGGCTTGTGGCGCATTTTAAACCCTGACGGTCAGGCATTCCCAGCATCAACTTCGCACCCCGGCGCAGTCCATGTTTCAGTCATACACAAGAAATCAAGTTTGTGAGTCTCCAACACCAGTTGTATGTCAACACTGTGTTTAGGGAGAGACCTCACATTCAAAAGCCCACCGGCTGTGGTGTCACACCTCAGAAAGTCAGACACAGGGTAAGCAGTGTTGGACAGCGTAAGTGTCCCTCTATCACACCCCATCTCAACAATAATAGTAAGTTCTTTGCTAGTATACCGTCTGGGATCACCCTCTGTAGCAGGCTCCAGTCCCAGCCCTAAAGGAGCAGCATACCTGGCGCTGAGCGTGTCCTTAGCGCGGGCGGGCGCGCCACCGGTGGGCCCGCAGCCCGCGTTCACTCCAGCCTCTGCTTTTGTGCCAGTGAGTCCTGGAGACTAGACCACCACTCTGCTACTCTGCTACTCCCAAGATGGCTGGTCCGCTCGCATGGATGGACCCCGACTCGAGGAGAGCAGTACGAGTGAAAACGCAGCTAGCCCGGACCCCCTCTGCTCCCAGGTAAGTGCAAAGCGAGGTTGGCAATTATTTAAAAGAAAGTGCCCAGTGTAGTTAAAAAATCCAAGGAGCTATTGAAATGCCCCCAGAGTAAGTGTCACATGAGTAATATAATTAAAAAACAGGAGCCACAGCCAGCAAGCCCTTGGAGTCACTCTGGGTTCAAGTGATGCTGGTCCAGTCCTTCTCACCCAGGTAGAGAGAGAGCAGGATACAGCAGGGCAACAGAGTAAGGCAAGAGTTCCGCAAATGCTCTGAAAATCTTCTTCTTTGCGAGCGGATTTTTGTTTGATGCATCTAGCTGTTAGCCACCTTCTTACTAATGGGGAAGACCAATATTCGCAATAATATTATACCGGTTATT